>NC_052071.1:32416732-32718482 GCF_015852505.1 Tachyglossus aculeatus
TCTAATCTGGAACTCCCTCGCCATTCATGTCCAACAGAGCACCCCGCTCCTCTTCAAAGCCTGCTAAAATCATATTCCCTTCAGAAACTTTCCTAACTAGCCTCTCACTTCCCCACCCTATTTGCCCTCCCATCTGTGTCATATATATATATATATGATATATATATATATATATATGATATATATATATATATATATATCATATATATATATATATATATATATATATATATATATATAAGGCCCTGCTGAGAGCTCACCTCCTCCAGGAGGCCTTCCCAGACTGAGCCCCTTCCTTCCTCTCCCCCTCGTCCCCCTCTCCATCCCCCCATCTTACCTCCTTCCCTTCCCCACAGCACCTGTATATATGTATATATGGTTGTACATATTTATTACTCTATTTATTTATTTATTTATTTGTTTATTTTACTTGTACATTTCTATCCTATTTATTTTATTTTGTTGGTATGTTTGGTTCTGTTCTCTGTCTCCCCCTTTTAGACTGTGAGCCCACTGTTGGGTAGGGACTGTCTCTATATGATGCCGATTTGTACTTCCCAAGCGCTTAGTACAGTGCTCTGCACATAGTAAGCACTCAATAAATACGATTGATGATATATACACACTTGGGTCTGAACCTCTTAAGCATTATCATTACCTCTTAAGCTCCACAGAAATAATAACAACAACAACAGTGATGGCATTTGTTAAGCACTTACTACGTGCCACTAACTCCACTGAGAGCTGGAGAAGCACTTAGTACAGTGCTCTGCACACAGTAAGCGCTCAATACAATTGAATGAATGAATGGGGAAGATATAAGGTAATCAGGTTGGACACAACACCTGTCCCACAGTGCTTTGCACATAGTAAGCGCTTAACAAATGCCATCATCATTATTATTATTATTATTGGGCTCATAGTCTAAGTGGGAGAGAGAATGGGTATTGAATCCCCGCTTTTACGGTTGAGGAAACTGAGGGACAGAAAAGTTAAGTGACTCAACCAAGGTCACACAGCAGGCAAGTCGTGGAGTGTGGATTAGAACCCAGGCCCTCAGATTTCCAGGCCTTTGCTCTTTCCAACTGGTCACACTGCTTCTACGCTGCCCTTTAAAGGTAGGGATCATGTCCATCAATTCTATTGCATGGGACTCTATGTAGCAGTTAGTACAGTGCTCTGCACACAGAAAGCACTCAATAAACATGATTGATTAATTGATGCAGGGAATGAAAAGTGTGGGGGAATTAATCAATCAATCAATCATATTTATTGAGTGCTGGAGAGAGCACTGTACTAAGTGCTTGGGAGAGTAAAGTTGGTAGACCCGTTTTCCCTGCCCACAACCTGCTTACAGTCTAGTGGGGGAGACAGACATTAATACAAATAAATTACAGATATCATCATCATCATCAATCGTATTTATTGAGCGCTTACTATGTGCAGAGCACTGTACTAAGCACTTGGGAAGTACAAATTCGTAACATATAGAGACAGTCCCTACCCAACAGTGGGCTCACAGTCTAAAAGGGGGAGACAGAGAACAAAACAAAACATACTAACAAAATAAAATAAATAGAATAGATATGTACACATAAAATAAATAAATAGAGTAATAAATATGTACAAACATATATACATATATACAGGTGCTGTGGGGAAGGGAAGGAGGTAAGATGTGGGGGATGGAGAGGGGGACGAGGGGGAGAGGAAGGAAGGGGCTCAGTCTGGGAAGGCCTCCTGGAGGAGGTGAGCTCTCAGTAGGGCCTTGAAGGGAGGAAGAGAGCTAGCTTGGCGGATGGGCAGAGGGATTGGGGGCATTCCAGGCCCGGCGGATGACGTGGGCCGGGGGTCGATGGCGGGACAGGCGAGAGCGAGGTACGGTGAGGAGATCAGCGGTGGAGGAGCGGAGGGTGCGGACTGGGCTGTAGAAGGAGAGAAGGGAGGTGAGGTAGGAGGGGGCGAGGTGATGGACAGCCTTGAAGCCCAGGGTGAGGAGTTTCTGCCTGATGCGCAGATTGATTGGTAGATATGAACAGAAGTGTTGTGGGGATCAAGGAGGGGTGAAACAAAGGGAGCAAATGAAGAGTGCACGTACAGCCGAGTCCCAGAACATAATGGAAATACAGACGGAGCGGCTGGGGATGGAGCCCAAATCCATTGGCAGACAGGAGGGCCTAAGCCAGAGGGGCAGCTTGGCGGTGGCAGAGGGAGAAGAAAACAGAGCCAGCCACCACAGCAAGAGGCAATCCCAGCACGGTGGGGAGTCTACCCAGACGGCCAGGCCCCAGGCAAATGAGCAAATGTCACTCAGGATAGTGTGACACACTTGGGCTCCTGGGCCACGATGTTTCCATATAGGGTAAAATCAAAATAGCACAACTAAACCAAATTTCAAGTCATCCTGATTGAGCTCCTTGCAATCTTGAGCAGGAAACAAAGTAAAAATAGCCCCAGCCCACAACCTCCCTCGGGCAGAATGCCAAATAGTGCAATGCACATAAAAAGTACCCTGTCACTTGACAAAACACTTGGCTCCTTTTCAGTCCAACAGCACAGCCAATCCCAGCCTACTTCACCCACTAGCTGGAGGACTGACAACAGTGGCAAATTTACGTACGTGCCGGTTATGCCGTATTTTAGTGGGATGGGGTTTACCACTCCACTCCCTGGCCTGCACATCTGGGAAACTACATCCCACAGCAGCCCCAATTCCCACTCCTGGTCTGCACTTCTGCTCTCTAATCCTTTCTCCCATCCAACTCTCACTTGAAGAATCCGGGGGAAGACATGCACACTTCTAGGAAGCGCAGTCTCTGTTCAGGGTGGAGTGACTGACGGGCAGAATACTTTTCAATCTGCAGCGGATTGGCAGCAGGGCAACTTTACTGTAAGGCGAAAAGCCAGGTAGAGGCAAGAAATGCAAAGGAGGTAGGAAGTTTTTGGTGTGAGAACTGAAGGAGGAACCCTGGACATGTCATTATCAAGAGAAGCAACAACACTTCCCCTGATCACCAGGCTCCTGGGATCCTACCCAATCTCAGTCCCCATAGTTTAACAAATTAACAATTTTTAAATAAAACACTTTATCAAATTGTCCCTTTCGGATAATGGGATGATCCCCTCTTTCGGATTCCCTGGGCCTGAGCTCATTTCATAAATTTCACCCTTGATCGTGGAGAACTTTGCCCAATGCACAAAATATCCGGGGGCTCCTAACCCTGCCATTCTTATAAAGGGAAAACCGATGACTCGCCGTTGCGGCCCTGGGTCCTTAAATCTTTACTGCTCTACGGCTCATGGATCAAAAAGTTTAATGACGCCAGGGAAGGAGCCACAAAACTCTTCAGGAAGTACTGACAGGGGTGAAGGGGTGATTCAATCAATCAATGGAATTACGGAGCACTTTGTGCAAAGCACTATTCCGAGCACTTGGAAGAATACAACAGAGTTGGCAGGCACCGTTCCCTGCACACAGCAAGCTTATAGTCTAAGAGAAGGAGATAGACGTTAATACATATAAATTATGGAGCTGTACCTAAGTGTCGTGTAGCTGAGGCTGAGGTGAATACCAAGTGCCCAAAGGATACAGATCCAAGTTCAAAGATGATGTAGAAGGGTAAGGGAGTCCGGGAATAGAGGGCTTAATTGGGGAAGGCCTCTTGGAGGAGATCAATCAATCAATCGTATTTATTGAGCGCTTACTGTGTGCACAGCACTGTACTAAGCGCTTGGGAAGTACAAGTTGGCAACATATAGAGACAGTCCCTACCCAACAGTGGGCTCACAGGAGATGGGGAGAGTGGTGGTCTGATGTATATGTTGTAACACTTACCTCCACTCTCTTCTCTTCAAAGAACAAACTGAAAAGTCACTGTCAGGGGCAGGACTCTGGGCTTCAATTCCCTCATCTGTAAAATAGGGATGAAGACTGTGAGCCCCACGTGGCACAGGGACTGTGCCCGACCCAATTTGCTCGTACCCACCCCTGTGCTTACCACAGTGCCTGGCACATAGTAAGTGCTTAATAAATCCCACAATTATTTTTATTATTATTCAGAGGCCACCACTTCCCACACCAAGAAACTACTGGTACGTTGTGTGTTTCTGCAGCCTCTTCTCAGGGAACACTTTGATGAAATTGTTTTAGCACCTTGAAATCAATCAGTGGTATTTGTGGAGCGCTTGCTCCGTGCAGAGCACTGTACAGGGCACTTGGAAGAGGACAATGTAACAGAATTAACAGACACATTCCCTGCCCCTATTGAGCTTACATTCTTGAAAGACTGAAGGAAGCCCTTTTTCCCCATCTGCCCTCCACTCTGCATCATCTCTGCTACCATATTAATCCAAGCAATTAGCCTCTCCCACCTTTATTGCAGCAACAGCCTGCTTGCTGACCTCCCTGCCTCCCCTCTCTCCCCTACTCCAGTCCATACTTCACTCTGCTGCCCTGATCATTTTTTCTACAAAACCGCAAGAAGCAGCATGGCTCAGCGGAAAGAGCACGGGCTTGGGTGTCAGAGGTCATGGGTTCTAATCCCGGCTCCTCCACTTGTCAGCTGTGTGACTTTGGGCAAGTCACTTTACTTCTCTGGGCCTCAGTTCCCTCATCTGTAAAATGGGGATTAAGATTGTGAGCCCCACGTGGGACAACCTTGATGACCCTGTATCCCCCCCAGCGCTTAGAACAGTGCTTGGCACATAGTAAGCACTTAACAAATACCAACATTATTATTATTATCCCTTCTGTTCCCTCCCTACAAAGGCTCCCGCCACCTGTTAACTAGAACAATTAGTGGCCATTTATTTTTTTCAATCCAGTATGGGCTACTGGAAAGAGCATTGGCCTGGGAACCAGAGAACTAGGGTTCTAATCCCAGCTCTGCCAAATTTTTTTGTTTCTTTTCATAGTACTTGTTAAACACTTATTATGTGCCAAGCACTGTACTAAGCACTGGAGTAGACATAAACTAATCAGGTTGGACACAATTCCTGTCCCACATAGGGCTCACAATCTCAATCCTCATTTTAAAGACACAGAGAAGTTAAGTGATTTGCCCAAGGTCACACAGCAGAATTCTCTATCTGTATATATACATATTTATTATATAGCTGTCCTTCATAGTCAAAGATGGCACGGTTGGTGGTGAGATTTCATTCTTACGTGTTTATTGTTTAAAGGCAATCTCTTTCACTCTGCATCCCCCCAAAATTCTGTAAGGCATCTTTTTCTCTCTCTCTTCTCCATCTGGGGTGAACATCCTATCCTTATGAAGTGCTTAGACATCATCAAGGCACTGTTCTCTCTCAATCGATGAGACCTGAATGTGGCTGCCAATATTAAATGGGACTTCAATTTAGGTTTGAGGTGAGGCAAGAGGCATGTCCTACTGCTAGCAGGTCATGTACTTGATGTGGTTGTGTGTAAATATAACTTGGCCGCTGTGGTGAGCTCTCAAGCTGTACATGGAGAGACACTCCATGGTCGGGAATGCCCCAGAGCAGCTGCCATTGCAAAGGCAGAAAAGGGGGCTTGGGCAGAGGGCACACTCTGTACACAGATGCCCAATTTCTGAGGATCTTTTCTTTGCCAGTAGCGCTGCAAAAAAAACCCTTTGGGGCAGTCAATCAATCACCAGTATTTAATGATTTCAATTGGTGCCGCCCCCCGTAAATCAATCAATCGTATTTATTTATTGAGCACTTACTGTGTTTAGAGCACTGTACTAAGCGCTTGGGAAGTACAAGTTGGCAACATATAGAGACAGTCCCTACCCAACAGTGGGCTCACAGTAAATGATTTTAAAATGCATTTACCACTTTCACACTGAATCTATACTTAAGTTGTCAAAGGTGAAATACTACTTTTTGTTTTTTTGAGAGAATTAACATAGATAACCTTTCCTCAGATTAGGGCTGGGTGGTTGGTTGTTCCTCACACGCCTTACCCACTTAGAATAATAATAATAATTATGGCATTTGTTAAGCATTTACTATGGTGCCAGGCACTGTACTAAGCGCTGGGGTGGATACAAGCGAATGAGGTTGGACACAGTCCCTTGTCCCACTTGGGCCTCACATTAGGGAGGGGAGAGCAGAGTACCGAGGAAAATTGTTGGTGGGGAAGGAAAAGCTGATGGGGGCCGTGCCTGACTTTTATGTGGCTGCAAACATGCGATCTGTTTACTCACTGTCAGGCCACCTCAAGAAGGCTTTGGCCCTTCTGAGTCTTCCGTTGCTTGACTACAAACACTAAACATACCTGTGGGAGGCACGGCTACCGATCTCTTTTGCCAGTCCCCTCTGTAAAGAAAATTCTATAGAGCATTGTCTGCACAAGGAGCCTTCTTGATCTTGTTTAGCCAAAAGTGACTGAATGGGATTATTTTAACAGTTACTGCTTGGGTACTTTGAGTTATATTAAAGGGTGCCTGGAGCTAGTTAAAGGCAGTGTCTTGCAAAACTTGATCAGTACTCCCTTGTGGCAGGGACCATCTTTTCTGCCCAGCTCAGGGTTGAGTGCACTTTGGGTGCTCAGAAAACAAACAGTATTGAACAGCATCACCCTGACACAGTTATGCTGAGGAGGAATGTTTTATGGCTACTTTGAATCGAAGGAATTTTCTCTGTACTTGAAAATACGGTAATGCCCATTTGTCTTAATATGGTATCTTCATAGCCATATCTGCAGATTTCAAATCACAGTTAGGTCACCATCTTCCTGGGCTTGTCAATCAATCAATCAATCGTATTTATTGAGCGCTTACTGTGTGCAGAGCACTGTACTAAGCGCTTGGGAAGTACAAGTTGGCAACATATAGAGACAGTCCCTACCCAATAGTGGGCTTGTCCAAGTGTGTAAAATGTGTGGATCAGGGCAGATGGGACATGGGAGGGAGTACCCCTCCCTTCTGCATTTGCAGATTTCCACATTCTAGAAAGAGGATCCCCAATCACAGCAGCTGTTCTCATGGCGGTGGCAGATGATGAGTGCTCTTACCTTCTTCTCCTGCCCTTGCTTTGCTTCTTAGTGGGCTCCCAGAAGACTGAACAACTCGGTGGAGCCCAGTATGAAACAGAGCAGCAGTGACAAATGTAGGTAAGAATTAGAAATGACTTCTGTGGTCATCTCCACAATCATAACTTTTAGACTGTGAGCCCACTGTTGGGTAGGGACTGTCTCCATATGTTGCCAATTTGTACTTCCCAAGCGCTTAGTACAGTGCTCTGCACATAGTAAGCGCTCAATAAATACGATTGATGATGATGATGATAATGCTCAGGGTCACCACCACCTATCTCTAGTTTTCAGCCACAATGGTCAGGTAGTAGCAGTGGTGGCGGCAGTAGTTTTTATTCTTACCACTGCCTGCCTCCACTGCTTTTCTCTGCACCACGAACCATCAGCTTCAGTGAATGACTGACTGCACCCTCAGACCTACATGTCCTTCTTTCTCCCATCTCCTTAATTTTTGGGGGGGAATGCACAGTCCTCTCATTCATTTTCTAAGTTCTTCCATATACATTTTATGCTCTCAATTTTCCTATGGGGGCTGGGATTATCCTATCCATTTGCAGATGGGGAAGTTTAAACAGAGAGGTTAAATCATTGCCCAGGGTCACACACTGTTCAAATTATTGGGAGAGCGAGGCCTAGAATTTGGGACTCCCAGCTTGTGCTTTCCACAGATTCCTTCGCTTCTCTGTTTTCTCTTTTATAATTCATGTGATCACTGTAGGGTTGTTATTTTTTGAGTCGATATGAAAGGAGGGGAAAGGTCTGGATTGGCTTGATTTAGTAATTGTTGCCTCAAGACATAATAATAATAAATAATGATAACAATAATAATTGCGGTGTTAAGTGCTTACCACATGCCAAGGACTGGGATAGATACAAGATAATCAGGTCCCAGCTAGGGCTCAGTCTAAGTACTGAATCCCCATTTTGCAGATGAGGGAACTCAGGCACAGATACGTTATCTGACTTGCCACGGTCACACAGTAGCTGGGATTAGAACCTAGGTCCTCTGTCTCCCAGGACCCTGCTCTTCCCATTAGCCCATGCTGCTTCTCTTATGCATAACAATACGTAATTATATACAGAAAGTTCTACCCTCAACACAAGATACACATCTCCTATAGGAAGATCAACCACAGGACTCAGATTTCCTAACTCATATATGAATGGGCACCTTTTTGACCATGTCTACCAGAGAAGCAATGCACAGGGGGTTAATCCACAATCAATCAATCAACCGTATTTATTGAGCGCTTACTGTGTGCAGAGCACTGTACTAAGCGCTTGGGAAGTACAAGTTGGCAACATATAGAGACAGTCCCTACCCAACAGTGGGCTCACAGTTTAGAAGATCTAATCCACACCACTTGGGCACGTGTTAAAATGTGATCCAAGTTACTTTAGCCCCCTTTGATGGTGTTACTTTCAACTGCTGTTGAACCCTCTGACAATATAGATAAACAAAACCTAGTGGTGTTATTCAAACATTATTTACACAGGTTATTTATCCTTTGGCTCAGAGACTACAGAACCAAGCAAATGATGTCAGGGGCCCAGAGGTGACCTATTTGTCTGGTATATACCCAACTTTAAGAAAATGTTTTTCCTCTATCTGTAGCCTCCCTACAGCTGGGATCTGACACAGCTCCTGATAACATTTAAGATTTACACTTCAGACAGACTGAGGGAGAACACCTTCCCTACCATTTTAGAAGTCAGCCTACACACACACACACATATGACATTAGTTTATTGATTGTTAGGACACAAGGCCTGTTTAGACTAGAATATTAGAGAATTGAAGAGTTTGGAGAGACTCTAAGAGGTCATTTAATCCCTCTCCCCACCATCCCCAAACCCCCTGCAACCACCATCACCTTCAGGGGTCCTAATGCACCTACACCACCACAGGGAACTAAGAATCTAGAGAACTCAATGGATGGAGATCCTGAGTTCAGAAAAAAAAAAGTGACTGATTTGATTTTGTTGATGACTTTATACATACATTCATTATTTGTACTTTTAATTAGGTAAATGTACTCTGGGGCCTGGTGATGACAAAGGTAATTTAAAGACATCTTGACAAGCAGCATAATAATAATAATAATAATAATAATGATAATGGCATTTATTAAGCGCTTACTATGTGCAAAGCACTGTTCTAAGCACTGGGGAGGTACAAGGTGATCAGGTTGTCCCATGTGGGGCTCACAGTCTTAATCCCCATTTTCCAGATGAGGGAACTGAGGCCCAGAGAAGTGAAGTAACTTGCCCAAAGTCACACAGCTGACAATAGGTGGAGCCGGTATTCGAACCCATGACCTCTGACTCCAAAGCCCGGACTCCAAAGCATGGCCTAATGGGGAGAGCACAGGCCTAAGAGTCTGAAGGACCTGGGTTCTAACTCCGGCTCTGCCACATGTCTGCTGATTGGCCTTGGACAAGTCATTTAATTTCTCTGTGCCTCAGTTACCTCATCTGTAAAATGGGGATTAAGAATATGAGCCCCATGTGGGACATGGACTTTGTCCAACCTGATTAGTTTGTATCTATCCCAGCGCTTAGTACAGTGCCTGGCACAGTGTAAGCACTTAAATACCATAAAAAAGATAATCAGATTAGACACAATCCCTGTTCCATATAGTCTAAGTGGGAGGGAGAACAGGTATTTAGTCCTCGTTTTACAAATGAGGAAACTGTGGAACAAAGACATTAAGCAACATGCCCCAGGTCACAGAGCAGACAAGAGGCAGAGCCAGAATTAGAACCCAGGACTTCTGACTGCCATGCCTGTGCTCCTTCCACTAGGCCATAATGCTTCTCAAACTGGAGGGAATGTTTTGGATTGGATTGTTTTTCCTTGATTCACAGAAAGGTGACAGCAAATTTGGAAGCCCATCCTTTTATTCAACTTTAAATCTGTTTGAACTACATGAGAGGGGTTGATAGAGCGAGAAAGCAACAGCGTGAACCGGCAGCCTGTTCAGCCCTAAGGGAAAAGGGCCTTAATTCTATGACCCAGAAATCAGATATTGTAAATTTCCTCTAAATTATTGTAATTTCCACTAAAATAGTGTTCATTGTGTTTAAGAATTTCTATGGTGCTATTTAGAAGTATTTATTTTGGCCAGGTTTTCAGTCTTGTTATAGTTTAGTCTTGTTATAGTTTAATAGCATATCTGGCTACCCATCTTTTAGCAACTAAATTGGTGACCCATAGAGGACTTCTGTCTCCTGAAAGAGTCTGGGCTCTTAGTTATTTATTTGGGAACCATTATTTGTGTAGGAGATGAACCATGACACATAAACTATGCTAGCTAGGTTAACGAGACCAACTGCCCAAAACAAAAATAGTGTTTTGATGGCTTTAAAATTCAATGTAAAAAGTAAGACAGCTTTAAGGTCTTAGTCTTGTTTCTTCTTTCAGAAATGACTTTGCAGTTTTAAAATGCAGTTTTTAAACAAGACTTTCCCTATGACAGTTTGTGTGTCTCCTTTTATGCAAGAAACCTAACTTTCTGTATTAGGATAACTTTGCTACATAAAGTTAGTAATATTTAATTGCTGAATAATAGCTTTCCTATTTTATACAAGTAGGACACAACCTACCCTACCAGTTTCTGTAGTTAATACAAAGCCTACTAAAATTGGTTTTTAATTGTCTCATAACATCTTAATTCATCATAATCTTCACCTTTTCAAATAGGATTTCAGTCACTTGGAAAAAAAAAACCTTGAGATAATTGAGCATGTAAAGTGTGGGGGAAGGGAGGATGCCATTACAAGTTTCAGTTAAAGATTCATACCTCTTCCTCTTTATTAGAAAGAATCCTTGTTAGATCTAGATACAAATCAACAAAAATAAAGTCAAAATTTCACTGTGATTGAAAGATCTGACTTACAAATTTCTCTTGTAAGAAATGCATACATTATTATCTACACTGCTGTCAAAATATACATAGAAACTGACATGGTATTGCCACAAACATACTGAATTTTTAAAAACCCATAGAAAAGAAAGCTCCTTGGAACCTTTTCTTTCTACAAACCATTCCAAACCCAGATGTGGAAATATTTAGCTAACTCCCCTCCCAATGCAAAAGGTCCATATGTGTCAAACTGCATCAGAGAAAAGAGATGAAGGGGGAGGGGGAGAGAAAGAAGGAGGAGGTGAAAGTCTTGTCTGGCTTCAACGAAACTTGTGGTACACGTCTCAATTCACTTACTCACATCATGAAACTCATTTAGTCCTGTGCTTTTGTCTCTTTATAAAAGCGTACGATCCCCTGAGATTAAAAATGTTCTGTCTTTAGAACAAAATTGAACCTCTTTCCTGTAAAAAGTTAAGAAATGCAGCTCTTGTTCCCAGAATGAAAGTTTCAGGGCTTTTTTTTTTATTAAAATGATTTATTAGGAAGTCGCACGGTTGGAAAACAAATTAAGAAGGAAGGAAAAAAAACAAAGCTGAAAACTAGCTAACAGAAAGTATATCACACAAGCTGGGCATGAAAAAGCAGCAAGCTACTCCATAAGCAACCGTATTCAGCTGTTTTACCAAGGGTCTTTTTCCCTTTATGTAATAATAATGGTATTTAGTAAGTGCCAAGCACCACGCTAAGCACTGGGGTACTTACAAGATAATCAGATTGGACACAGTCCCTGAAGCTCATGGTAATACACTCCTGGAGATATAATGAATTCAAGTTTACCACTTTTAGAAGGCGATAGCTTGCAAGGAAACGAGCAACTGAAAAAATAACAATCTGGAAATGCACCCTCCAAAACCTGTTCTATAACTCAGGGAAGGCAACTCCCTTGTCCTAACTGGGGAGAACTGGAAGTCCAGGAGGAGAGAGCATGGAGGTAGAGGAGGAGAGTACCTGAGGAGGGCAGGCCTTAGACGACCGCTTCTCTTTCTGGGGAAGAGATCATTAATTACAGGAATTACCAACCCTCCCCATCGCTTCATTTCCCTGTGAGACAAGTCTCAAGGACTTTGGATAATTTTCAGGTAGCCATCGTCAATGCTAGAGTGCTTACACACTGAATGGCCAAACTGTGATTATTCTTTCCAGCTGCAGTCCCCTTCACATTGGGTGTGATCCCTAGAGTAGTTTGTAATTAAATGATAATTTATGATAGTATAATCTTTGCACAATGCTATGCATAATATTACTAGTTTAGGTCTGCTTCAACGCCCTGTCCAGTAGCTTTGCCTCTGCCTAAAGTGTGAGAATCTGGGGGAAGCTGTACTGGACTCAGGGTTTCACATGGAAAAAACCTGCTCTCTCCCTCCCATTACAACCCAGCCCACAAACTTCACTCCTCTAATACCAATCTACTCATTGAGCCTGGCTCTCTTCTCTCTCAGTCCAACACTATTTACGGCCTCCCACCTTAGAACTCTCTCCCCATCTTCAAAGCCCTTTTTAAATCAGATCTCCTCCAGGAAGCTGCCCCTGACAAATATAATCTCCCTCCCTTCTGCTTCGCCTAGGCACTTCAGTCCATACTCCTGAGCTCTTAAGTATTCACCCCACCCTCCTCCAACAATAAGGTACACCTTCTTATATAGGCAGTTGCTTCCTTTACCTGTAATTTATGTTAATTCCTATCTCCCAGCTAGACTGTTTGTAAGTTCCTTGAGGGAAGGGATCATGCCTTACTAATTCTACTGTGCTCTACCAAGGGCTTAGAACAGTGCTCTACCCACAGTTAAATGATCTATGAAGACCACCAATTGATTGGTTAAACTTTTACTGCCCTGCTTCACAGCCTGCTTCCTGGGCTGTGTGTTCTCTGATTTGTGTCAATCAGGTTTGTGTCCTATGGTTTCAGGGAAAGCCCCAGTAACTGTGCAGCCACAGTGTGGGGTGGCCCTCTCTAGACTAAAGAGTCACTGCTAAGGTGACCTCCGGGCATATCACTCATCTTCCTGGAGGAGGCTGTTTATTTAGCTGTGGAACTATGATTTGGGACTGATTTGCAACACCAGTAGTAGTAACAGTATTCATTAAGTGCTTATCGTGTGCAGAGCAAAAACAGCACTAGGGGTTTACGATTTTTTTTTCTGCTTCTGTTTTTTTCTTTACAAAAATTCTCTCTGGAGAAGTTTCAGGAGGAACATGGAGGGAATGACAGAGCAAAGTTAAGTTCCTGTGCTTCTCTAGCTCTCTGACTACCCAGGGTGAACAGGGAGCCATTAACCACAAGCTAAAGATAGTCAGAACAAAGCTGAATAGAAAAAAAGAAAAATTCCTCACAAGGGCTGGTTTGTGACTGTGGTTTCTTGTCTTGAGTGGCTCAGCACTGCAGGGCAAGCCCTCCCTGGGGTTACAAGGACACCCTAAATTCAACAGTGTGAGGCAAAGCTTTGCAGTCTTTCAGCTGAAACAAAAATAAAAACAATGAGGTTCAAGGGCCACTTTTTATTACTTACAGAGAATGCCAACCAAATATACAATAATTTTGGATATCTTCCTATTTCTGTTTCAACATCTCCATTTTATTTTTTTTCCAAAAAAAATTGGAAGGAGATAAATAGTACTTGATGAGCCATTCAAGACTGATTAAATATTCACATTAAATACAATATGTATCTGTTTTCACACAACACCCTAAAATTTAATACAGGTATGTTTTTAAAACGATGCAGACGAGTAATAAAATTGACAGGGCATTTCTGTAGTCTGATACAGACTAAGATACAGACCTCAGAAAATGAATGGCATTTTATAATTAATGGAAAAATAATCCATCTAAAATCATTACTACCTTTCACTGCTAACTAATGAACCCATGTATACCAACAGTAATCACTTGCAATGACTATTTATCACTCTTCTGCCAAATCACCAGTACCGTCTCATCTGTCACTCCATGGAAAGGTTTCTCTTTTTCTGGGTGGTGGGGGAGAGAGGGAGGCTCCCAGCAAATTTAACCTTCTAAAATGGTCTACGATATTTATTCATTTCTGCTACAGTCTCAATTTTTTCCTTTCAGGGGAGCTATTTTCAGAAACATACTTCGTGGTTCTGCTGATTTCAAGAGATCATTTCATTTGAAGGCCGTATCTTTCTCGTACAAGTGAAGTGCATGAGTTGCAGAAATATCCTTAAATATAGTGGTTTCTACAATGTCACGGTGCATTTTTAAACTGGCAGACGCTTGCAAAGGTGAAACCTACTGCAAACCACCAGTGCCATGAGATGCACTTGGTGGCAGCCAATTTCAGCAAAGTAAAAAAGACCACATGGTACTTACACTCTACTGCAGAAAGACTCTAAGGAATTTGGCAGTTCAGAAAGTACATTTTCACCCATCACCATCTGGCACCTCAAGGATGTGCTGCGAGTGACGATGTGAACAATACATTTTAGCACTTTAGAAAGTACCAAAGAGGCCCAGGGAGTTGACAAGTTATCAGTTCACTGAATCCCTCCCTGATTTGAGTCCATTGGTGTTGGTCCGGTCTTTGTCTCTGGGAAGAAAACCCTGCAGATTCAAGCCCGGGAGTCCCTCCGGCCTGAACAACCAGGAGGAACTGTTCACTGCCTGGCTTCCCCTGGGAGGCCACACTGCAATTTCCTAGGTCCAGAGGTTTGGTTTGGTCTCCTCAGCCCAACTCAAGCCCGTTTATTCCACCTAGGGTCCCAGCCTCCTAAATGCAGTCATTGTTGGTGATGGGGCTTGCTGGGGTCTAGCCCTGGCACCCCTGGAATTAGCCGGTTGTAGCCCTGGCACCTCTAGGCTTCAGAGTTCACGGTTTTGGGCACCTCTGACTCGCCAAAAACTTAAGCACCGTGGCTCAGTGGAAAGAGCATGGGCTTTGGAGTCAGAGGTCATGGGTTCAAATCCCGGCTTCGCCAATTGCCAGTTGTGTGACTTTGGGCAAGTCATTTAACTTCTCTATGCCTCAGTTACCTCATCTGTAAAATAGGGATTAAAACTGTGAGCCCCCCGGGGGACAACCTGATCACCTTGTAACCTCTCCAGTGCTTAGAATAGTGCTTTGCAGATAGTAAGCACTTAATAAATGCTATCATTATTATTATGAAATTTTTTATTACGAAAGTTAAAATGTATATTTCAGATTTGCAAACAACTACAAGCATACAGGCCTATACTAGCAAGCTGCTCTTTGTTATGACTGGATGGTAACATTGTCACCATTGGTATTTTGAAAATAACTCCGCTGCACATTAAAAGTCATTACAAATTTAATGTACAAAATTACATAATCATTGGACTCTAGCAATACTCTCATTATAAATTAAGCACTGCCAAAGGGATTAGCAGGTCCAGCCTGACGAGGATTAATCTGGACCCCCCAAGATCCAAAGCCAATCACTCTGGACCCCTCAAAGAGCCCTCCATCCATTTACCACCCCCCACAAACAGGGAAGTGGTTAGTGAAGTAACCAAAGGGGAAAACTTTAGAAATGCAGCATAAACATCATTTAGTTGTTTATTTCCAATTTAATGGTTGGTCATATATTCATAATTATGGGGAAAACACAATTCTTTACCTATTTCTGCCAATGCTGAATGCTAAAATGGCTGCATAAACTGTAGGCATTTACCAAAATTATAGTTCTCTTCAGTAATTCAGAAATATTCAGCATCACAGCTACAATCCTGAAGTTGATCAGTCCCATCTCTTTACTTATCCCACCTTGACTACTGCATTGATCACCTTACCTCCAGTCCAGTCCATTCTTCATTCTACTGCCCAGACTACTTTTCTAAAAACACTTCAGTCCACATCTCCCCCGACTCCTCAAAGGCCTCCCATCCACCTCCACATCAAACAGAAACTCCTTAACATCAGCCTTAAGACACTCAATAAGCTCTCTCCCTCCTACCTTACCTCTCTGATACACTACCACCCAATCTGCACACTTGGCTGCTCTATCCCCAACCTACTCACTATCCCACAATCTCATCTACCTCGCTGCCAACCCATTGTCCATGTCCTCCCTCTAGCCTGGAACTCCCTCCCCATCTAAATCCAAAAGTTCACCACTCTCCCTACCTTCAAAACCCTCCTATAGTTACATCTCCTCCAAGAGGCCTTCCATGACTAAGCCTTGATTTCCCCATCTGCCCTCCCCTCTACATTGCCTATCAATGGTATTTGGGTGTTTATTATGTGCAAAGTACTGTATTGCACTCAGATTTTAACCCCTAAAGCACTTGATATTTACCTCACTCAGCCCCACAGTACTTGTGTACATTTCCTTACACTCTGACATTTATTTAATGTCTGGTTCCCTTTGAACTGTAAGTTTCTTGTGGTCAAGGATTGTGCCTACCAACTTTATTACACTGTACTTTCCCAAGATCTTAGTATAACCTTCTGCACGCAGGAAGCACTCATATACCATCGATTGATGGAATGCTTTATTTCTTCCCTGAAAAAGTGTTCCAGAAGGCGCTGAATTTTTCTGAATTATTTTCAGTTATATTACTTTTCAACTTCTTAATTGGTGTCCAGCACAAACCCTGAAAATGTTGGAATTAATCACTGCTTTAGGATGGGTTTGATATTTTAAAATATTCTCTTCCACCTATCACTTGATACCCCCAAATCCCCTTTATCCTTGATCCAAGGTGACACAGACCTTAGCTGCTGATACTAACTTTGAAGCAAAACAGGATGGTCTGAGAGCAGAATTCCACAACCCACACACTGCAGCGGTTTCAGGACGATGAACCTGGCTGGGGGCTAGGAAGGGTTTATCATTCAGACATGTGGTGTTAACAGAAAAAGCAGCATTTGATGCTTTGTCTCTACTTTGGGTTCAGAAAGGTTTGAGTCGGCAAAGAGGAAATGTCACAGAAACCTATAGACATTTTCTAGGTATTAATGGGAACTAGATTGACAAAGAGAGACTTTCTTCTGCCCCCAAAGCACAGAGCCCCGGTTTGCCCCTAACTGGCCCAAATGTCAAGCCAACCCTGAGTGTGCGGTAGGTAAATGCTAAAAGCAAACTTTATACTGATGATGCTGAAACTTTGCTTTTCAACTTGGGGACTGAGGAAGAACTTCATCCATTTAACATCCACCATAAGACTGTGAGCCCCCCATAGGACAACCTGCTCACTTGTAACCTCCCCAGCACTTTGAACAGTGCTTGGCACATAGTAAGCGCTTAATAAATGCCATTATTTTCTCTATTTATTTATCTCTATTTATTTTTTCTCTATTTATTTATTTATCTTACTTGTACATATCTATTCTATTTATTTTATTTTGTTAGTACGTTTGGTTTTGTTCTCTGTCTCCCCCTTCTAGACTGTGAGCCCGCTGTTGGTTAGGGACTGTCTCTATGTGTTGCCGACTTGTACTTCTCAAGCGCTTAGTACAGTGCTTTGCACACAGTAAGCGCTCAATAAATACGATTGATTGATTAGTTTCAGCAAGCATAAGCTCTAAGTTTAGGCTGTGTCGATTCCCCTGTGACCCAAGACCACAAGACTCACTGCTGCTTTACAATTATGTATTCTTCTTGGAATTTTTCAGATTAATCCATTTTAATCTAAAGGATTAATTGTAACTCTTTTCATCTAAAGAGTGAATTGTAACTCAATCTAAAGGGTTACCTCCTCTCCATTGGCTTTAAAGCACTCCACCACCTTAGCCCCTCCTACCTCACCTTGATTCTCTCCTAGAATCCAACATGCATACTTCGCTCCTCTAGTGCTAACCTTCTCACTGTACCTTGATCTCGCCTGTTTCGTCACCAACCCCTGGCCCAAGTCAATCAATCAATCAATCAATCAATCAATCGTATTTATTGAGCGCTTACTATGTGCAGAGCACTGTACTAAGCGCTTGGGAAGTACAAATTGGCATCACATAGAGACAGTCCCTACCCAACAGTGGGCTCACAGTCTAAAAGGGGGAGACAGAGAACAGAACCAAACATACCAACAAAATAAAATAAGTAGGATAGAAATGTACAAGTAAAATAAATAAATAAATAAATAAATAGAGTAATAAATATGTACAACCATATATACATATATACAGGTGCTGTGGGGAAGGGAAGGAGGTAAGACGGGGGGATGGAGAGGGGGACGAGGGGAGAGGAAAGAAGGGGCTCAGTCTGGGAAGGCCTCCTGGAGGAGGTGAGCTCTCAGCAGGGCCTTGAAGGGAGGAAGAGAGCTAGCTTGGCGGATGGGCAGAGGGAGGGCATTCCAGGCCCGGGGGATGACGTGGGCCGGGGGTCGATGGCGGGACAGGCGAGAGCGAGGTACAGTGAGGAGATTAGTGGTGGAGGAGCGGAGGGTGCGGGCTGGGCAGTAGAAGGAGAGAAGGGAGGTGAGGTAGGAGGGGGCGAGGTGATGGAGAGCCTTGAAGCCCAGGGTGAGGAGTTTCTGCTTGATGCGCAGATTGATCGGTAGCCATTGGAGGTTTTTGAGGAGGGGAGTAATATGTCCAGAGCGTTTCTGGACAAAGATAATCCGGGCCGCAGCATGAAGTATGGATTGAAGTGGAGAGAGACACGAGGATGGGAGATCAGAGAGAAGGCTAGTGCAGTAGTCCAGACGGGATAGGATGAGAGCTTGAACGAGCAGGGTAGCGGTTTGGATGGAGAGGAAAGGGCGGATCTTGGCAATGTTGCGGAGCTGAGACCGGCCTCTGGCCTGGATACCCTCCCTCCTCAAATCCCACAGACAATTACTTTCCCCCTCCTTCAAAGCCTACTGAAGACCCTTCTCCTCCATGAGGCCTTCCCAGACTAAGCCCTATTTTTCCTGATCTCCCACTCCCTTCTGCACTGCCCCAACTTGCTCCCTTTTCTCCTTCTCCCCCTGCAGCCCCACAGCACTTACGTACATATCTATAATTTTATTTATTTATTTTTTGATATCTGTCTCCCCCCATCTGAACTGTGACAGGGCAAGGAATGTCATTGTTTATTGCTGCTTTATATTTTCACAAGTGCTTAATATAGTGCCCTGCACACTGTAAACACTTAATACAACAATGAATGAATGAATGTAAGTATTGATACGAGGTCCTTTTTTGAGAGACGATTGACTTGGAGAAGAAAATTTGGGGATAATTCTCAGTAATCTTTCTTTTCTTTTAGTCTTTCTTCCCTTACTGCTTTTTCTCCTCCTTTCCCTCTATCCTTCCTGATTCTTGGCTTGTCAGAGGCAAAAATGGGCAGCTCTTTAGCATTAATTTAAAAGGGATTTTGAATCTCCAGCCCCAAATTTTTACCAGCTCTAATGCCACCCTTACACTAGTAATTGCTGATATAACATTTAGCCACAAGAAAAGATTTGTTTTCTTTTCAGCTAGATTACATTCCAGGTGGCCTCAAGAGGATGCCATTCATAATAAATAAAAGCCTCAACAGGGTCATGCTTTGTACGTTTGCCAAGTTTTGTGAAAATCCAGAGTATCATTATTCCTAATCATATTCACTAATCTAGAGTAGCACAATGGGCAGACGACACCGATCCAGTTCAGAAACTCACTGCTTCCAACAATTAGGCTACAATTCAAACACCTATTCAAGCAAAAATATGTTCCTTTTTGTACAGTTCTTCTATAAATGATAAAGTGGTTTAAAACTTAAGGAAAAACACTCAGTCACCGATCAAGAAACTCTGTACAGTGACTAACCACATACTGAAAAATAACTTTGAAAACAGTCTACCTTTTTGCAGTCTAGAGGAAAAACCTCAGCTCCATGGGAAGGGGATTCCCTTCACTGGGTTTCCTTTGAAGGAGTTCTTTTTTTCTTCTTGGATGGTAGTCAATCAAAAGCCAAATTGAATTTTGCCTTAAGTTTATGGCTCTCCATTGCTTTCCACAGGTGAATCATGCAAACCATTTTCTTTAAAAAAAAAAAAAAGACACAAAAGTGAAACTGGTGTTTAGTTTATAAAATATTTACATATTGTTCTCTCCCTTTATTCCTGCAAAATTTGCACAAATTTGGATTTTGAATTTTTTCTGAGCTTTCACCATACCTTTTCCACTTTCTTTCAGGCTGGTTCTTCATACTGGCAAGGTAGGTGTTTTAAAAAATACTAGCTACTTAGAACACTGGAATCACACCTGACACATTTTTTGCAAATATTTCTCATGACAAAAGGGAAATTGCTTTCAACTAGTCCTCACATTGCACCTGGAGCTCACAGGCTGAATGCATGCTCTTCTCAGTAAATAAAAGTAGCCCCATGAATTTAGTGTTCAAAACCCTTCACAACAGTGCAATGGTACCTAGTTCTTGGCATTTTCATAAACTTGGTCGGTCCAAGAAACAGCTCAAAGGAAACAAAATTAGTCATTCAGACTGTGTCTATGTAGGCAAGGTTATCCGGTGATACAGAGATTTGAAGCAATTTAACCACAAAATTCAAATTATTGAAGTTAAATATAATTTTTGGCCTATATTACCTAATTTGGCTGTTTGAAATCAGCTAATTCAGCAGTAATTGTTCAACTCTCCATTTAATGTTTAAAGAACAGTGCTTTGCACAAAGTAAGCGCTTAATAAATACCATCCTTATTATTAATGTTGCTTGAGCTAACACAGCCCTGAGAAATTTGAACAAGAGCCTAAAATGGAACGAAGTACAAATGATACAACCATGCTCTTCAACTTACTTAATAGGTTTCAAATATTAAATTCTACCCATGGTATTTAGTCAAGCAACTCCCAGGAGCAAAGCACTGTACCAAGTACTTGGGAAAACCTAATAGAAGCAAAATAGAGGGTCCCAGACCACAAGAAGCTTACATTTTAGTGAGCGAGACAGACAAAAAATATCTACAGGCCTCCAGGAGGCCTTCCCAGACTGAGCCCCTTCCTTCCTCTCCCCCTCGTCCCCCTCTCCATCCCCCCATCTTACCTCCTTCCCTTCCCCACAGCACCTGTATATGTATATATGTTTGTACATATTTATTACTCTATTTATTTATTTATTTTACTTGTACGTAGCTATTCTATTTATTTTGTTAGTATGTTTGGTTTTGTTCTCTGTCTCCCCCTTTTAGACTGTGAGCCCACTGTTGGGTAGGGACTGTCTCTATGTGTTGCCAATTTGTACTTCCCAAGCACTTAGTACAGTGCTCTGCACATAGTAAGCGCTCAATAAATACGATTGATGATGATGATGATCTACAGGCAGTGTGAAAAGGCTGAAAAACAAGCTCAAATAAGTAACTAGGAGAGTGACTAAGCCAGGATGAAATATCAAAATAGAGTAAATCAGAATATATACCAAAGTGCTTACGAGGAGTCTACCTTAATGCCTAAGCATCCCATTGCTCTGAAGGAGCAGGAGTGGGCACTAAGCAACAGAGACCTACAAGGCATGGAGCCTTCATGAGACTGAGGACTGCGGAGTCCCTACATCCAACAGATACCAAGAAACCCTCACTGGGCCCTGCCAGCCCTACCTCAAATGCCCTACTTCAAATCCTGTAAACAGAGACTACGTCTGGAGCCAGGGGGCCTGCAAACCTCCGCTCTCCAAGAACTGGGTTTTGATCCGCATCTCAGATGGTCGATTTCGTAATTTATTGTTTTGTTTTCCGCCGTTACAGTCTATGACTGCACCATCTCCACTGGAGCAACTGCTGTAGCCTGCTAATGCCCATAATTCACCGCCTCTTATAATCAGAAGAGTTACGTACAACCTGAACGTGGGGTCAGAGAGAATGGTAAGAAACAGCTTATTCCTGTGCTGCTGCTGAATAATTTGCGTATTTTAAAAACATTTTATACTGGTGGATTTCCTTCCATTCCCCCAGGTATTCACACAGTTTATTACTCTATTTATTTATTTATTACTCTATTTATTATTTATTACTCTATTTATTTATTTATTTATTTATTTATTTTACTTGTACATTTCTATCCTATTGATTTTATTTTGTTGGTATGTTTGGTTCTGTTCTCTGTCTCCCCCTTTTAGACTGTGAGCCCACTGTTGGGTAGGGACTGTCTCTATGTGTTGCCAACTTGTACTTCCCAAGCGCTTAGTACAGTGCTCTGCACATAGTAAGTGCTCAATAAATACGATTGATTGATTGATTGATTGATTGATTTAAAAATAGTATCAAAGCTCAATCTTATTAGTACCTTTGCCTTTATTTTTCAAACTATGCCTCTCTTTTTTTCATGATATTTAAGTGCTTACTATTTGCCAGGCATTGTTCTACCTGCTGGCGTAGATACAAGGTAATCAGGTCGGACACAGTCCATGTCCCACATGGGGCTCACAGAATCTCCATTTTACAGATGAGGTAACAGGCACAGAGAAGTGAAGTAACTTGCCCAAGGTCAGACAGCAGACAAGTGGAAAAGCTGGAACTAGAACTCAGGTCCTTCTGACTCCCAGCCAGATTTTACATAGAATGCCAAAAACAGTAAAGGTAGAGTCTGGGGGTGTGGGGGAGAAGCTGGGAGCCTCTAATCACTGGGGAATGTCCTTAAGATGGGCAAAAGCAAAAATGTTTCTATGTACTCCCCCTCAGAATAGGTCATTTCTATGTCTAGCCTAAAACACACTATTTTTCCTTTCAATAATCTCAACGTTAATTTAATCTTTTAAAAAAAAAAATAGCCAAGATAGTTCATAGAAAGATGCCATGATTGATCAGAGAAGTTTCAATTACATACGTGGTGATAATAAAAAATGTCATTATGTTCACAAGAAACTGGCATTTTAATTACCAAGGATGATTGAAATGGTACCCCACATTAATTCTTTGCCAATCTTTTTATAACTCGAAGCCATTATGGAAGCTTGATCAACCTTAACGGGGGGACTTAAAACCAGGGACTTCCAATTTTTCTATATTACATCTTAAAAATACTAACCCAGATATTCACCATCATTATCAACAGCAGTCCATATTCAGCACTTCTTAAGGGTCTGGTACCATAGTAGTCAACCCCCGAAATCTGAGCCACACCTAACCATGATGAGGGTGCAAAATCACCCAAAATAGGGGAATGGTGCTCTGCCGGAGCTAGGTCATCAGGGGTGAAGGCTTCTGAACAACGAATCACTTAGGGCATTCTGCTCAGTGGGAATCCTGAAAATAAATGGGCGGCGTGGTCAACAAAGAGTGCAGTGCCAGCTTCCCTGGCAAATCCCTGTCACTTGTCTGCTGTATGACCTTGAACAAGTCACTCAACTTCTCTATGCCTCAGTTACCTCAGCTGTAAAATGGGGATGAAGACTCTGAGCCCCATGTGGGACAGGGACTGTGTTCATCCCGGTTTGCTTGTACCCATCCCAATGCTTAATACAGTGCCTGGAACAAAGTATGAGGTTAACAAATACTACAATTATTATTATTATTAAATGCCTGCTGGGCTATGATGCCACAGCACAACATCAACACTCCGCTGTGATCACAGTGCCCATAAAGGAGCTTTGCATGGCTTTTATGTGTACTTGGCAAAATGCCACGCCTCTGCCCACCTTCTCACTTGTTGAACCCACTGCCCCGGTAACAGTAGTAACAGTATTTATGAAGCACTTGGTGTGGGCAGATCATTCATTCATTCATTCAATCGTATTTATTGAGCGCTTACTGTATGCAGAGCACTGTACTAAGCACTTAGATCCCTGCACTAAGTGCTGGGAAAGTACACAGAGATGGAACTTAGACATGGTCCCTGCCCCTCAAGGTATTCACAGTCTTAGTGGGGAGAGACAACTGCCCACAGACACATACTAAAACATTTAAACAGCATAATAGGAAAGGACCGACAAAATAAAAATCGGCAGGGTGCTATGGCTAGGAGAGAAGAATTTCAGACTCTTTGTGGCTCAGTGGCTGAGGCAAACCCTTAGCCACAGCAACTGCTCCAGTAGTCACCAGTATGAATGAGAAAATGCAGATATTAAGCAAATCACCAACTCTATGCTCAATTTCTCTGGGCAAGCTCTCAGTTCTGAGGTATTCAACACTGAACCAAATCCGCAGGTGGATTTGGGGAGACTACATCACCACAGCAGGCTCTTGGGAAACATGCAATACCTGACCATGAAGTGCCTACAATCTAACAGAAAAGATAAACTAACAAACTAATGTCAAAATATTGTGGGAAGCAAAATTGGAGACAAATCTCTCCAAGCCATTTTTTTTGCTAGATCTAAATAACTGCGGCGCTTACGATCGACCTCTCCACTTTTTAAATCTTAAGTCTAATGAAACAAACTATTCAAAACAAAAATGCACCTTTAATTTGGATGATGGGAAAGGAATGATTTTGTCTGTGTAATCAAGGGTCAAGAGGTTATTACAAATGAGTATCTTTTCAGTAACTTTCTTTCATTTTAATTGGTGTTAATCCCTCTGAGGGAGTCAAACTATTTCCTGTTCGAGCTGTAATTATAGCTTGACCAGTCCAAAAACAGAGACTTTCAGTCTTGTGATTTTCTAAGGCTTTTTTTCCTTGAGAAGAAAATAACTGAGCTCAGGTTACAGCCCATGAATTGGCAATAGCTGCTGGGTTACAAGATCTTCAGCGCAGCATGTCTTTAAGCTTTAAACTGTTGAATGCATTTGTGTAATATGACATAGGACATGTACAGTATAATAGAGGAATAAAAATTCTTCAGAAAATGCCTGGGGAGTTATTTAGACCCTTCCTAGCTTCTGTATTCACTTCTACATTCTTACTAAGATGCAGTACATTATTTTAAAGACTTTCCAAGGGTATTTCACAGGCCCTAACATTCTATTTATTTTTAAAAGCACATTTTTAGAGGCATTTAGTGTAACAGATAAAGAAAAGAAAATCACCCCGCTGCTGATGGAAGGGTGATAATTTACAGAATTATTGAAAGTTGCAAAATATAATTTTAACTCATTTTCTTGGTGTGTATTGCGATCCCTTTTATGGGTATAAAAGGGATCAAAACCAGCAAGTGTGTTTTGGGGTAGCAGAGTTGGGGTAGGGAGATGATGAGAGGCAGGGGGAGAGACACATAGGCAGATAGGCTTATACAGATAACTGGTGGGGCCATCATGTAGAATTACATCCAGCATGTATCAACAACACACAGAAGATCCCAGACTAGACTGTATGCTCGCTGTGGGCAGGGAATGTGTCTTTTTATTGTTCTATATATATACAATATATTGTATATACAATATTGTGTATATATATATATACAATATAGTACTCTCCCAAGCATTTAGTACTGTACTCTGCACACAGCAAGTGATGATGATGATGATATCTGTTAAACACTTACACTGTGCCAAGCATTGTTCTAAGTGCTGTTGAATGAATGGAGATGGAGAACGCAGCTCACCTGAGGAGTGGATTGTCACCTCCAGCAGGTGTACAACTGCTTCAAGAGGGGAATAAGGGAGGGGGCAGAGGGAGAAGATTTCCCACAGACAAAGCTTCTCTCAGTTCATTTCTGCCCCCCTTGGGAGGTAGAAATTGAGAGGGTTGGGCTTTATTTCTTTCACTGTGCATGCAGTCCATCTATTGTAAACATGACACTGCAACGGAAAGATGAATGGCGGGTCCAAGTCACATGCTGAGTTAGCTGTACACAGAGATCATTAACTCAGCGTGGAAAGCAGTGTGGCCTGATGGATAAAGCCTGGACCTGAGAGTCAAAAGGATGTAGGTTCTAATCCCATCTCCACCACTTCTTTGCTGTGTGACCTTGGGCAACTCACCAAACTTCTCTGTTCCTCAGTTACCTCATCTGTAAGATGGAGATTAAGACTGTGAGCCCCATGTGGGACATAGACTGTGTCCAATCTGATTAGCTTGGATCTACCCCAGTGCTTAGTACTGTGCCGAGCACATGGTAAGTGCTTAACAAATACCACATAAAAAAATTCAGTAGTTGTGTTTTCATAGGTAGGTTAGCTGGACCATTTATGCCAAAAAAACACAATTTGAATTATCTTCTTATTAGAGGCAAAAGGGTGTATTTTAATTTGCCTATAATATACAAATAATAAAAGTCAAAGAATAACTTAAGGCCCAATTCTCTAGATGGCTTACATATATCGGCCCAAACTCAGTCTGTAGCTCTGACTTCTAAAACACATTCCTTCACTGCAGTCCAAAAATGTATCTCACTCTTCCAGCTGAAGTTACTTGATAAACAGTTTACTGCTCTCCAACTAAAAAAAAATTAAACTGTGAAGGGCACCTTAAACCAGGTGTTTGGTTCATCCCACAGCACCAATTCTGTTTACCAAAAGTGGCTCATTAGGGCTCTGCATTCTAAACAAGTGATGTGGGAGTCATTTTTCAGTAACTAATGAGATAACATTAGCCTAACTGCTGCATTCAAAATCCTAAAAAAAGTACAACATTTGACATTTTGGCAGATATCGGCTACATGTGCCATTGCTCAATGAGCTTGCTTTCAACATCGTTTAACATATGAGATTGGTGGGAATATAACTTGAAACAGCATACAATATTTTACACTTTGCACCTGAAGCTCTGAAACACTAATTAAGCCTCTTGGGATATAAAAGGGACTCCAAATGTACCTCTTCACCCATCACTTAAATAGGCAGCTACCTCCAGGGTAGATCATGGCTACTGCTTTAATTATGCTGTACAGAGCTATGCCACAGACTGTAGCCATTTAGAAAAGAGTGAAAAACAAGGTAAGGCTCTGAAATGAGAGACAATTTAACAAGGGAAGTGATTGAATTCCAGTTCAATGCCATTTTGAAATCTCCACTCCTCTGAGATTTTTTTTAACGGTATTTGTTATGCCCTTATTATATGCCAGGCACTAAGTGCTGGGGTAGATAGAAGTTAATCAGGTTAGATACAGCCCATGTCCCACATGGGGCTCACAGACTTGCAATGAAATCCTAAATAATTACTGGTAGGATCTTAATTTTGTCTTTTCCTGATGACATGACCCCTGACAAAGCAGTGACCCTTGATTACATGGTCAGATGAAGAAAACATACCATTTCACCACCTCCTGTAGTAGCCACTTCCCCTTGGTGATCTGTCCAGTCCACAGTCTACTTCCTTACCCCATCGAGTCTGGGGACATTGTAGCAGGAGGCAGAGAGTAACAATTCTAATTGGAAGTAGTTAATCTAAGCCCACTCACCTGTTGGCTACAGCTGTGAAATACTCTTCTGGAGGCATAATTATATTCCCTGGGTATGGACTAATAACTTTCTAGGCCAAAAGTGATTGTTGGAACTTGTGAGGTTGCTGACCACTACCTTCATCCCTTTGTCCACCCCACTGTGGTTCACGGCTGGAGAGCCAATGGGCTTTTTAGGCTACCCCTGGAGGACTCAGAGCTTCTGTTTTTAAAGCTACAGATCTGGGTGGGGGGGGGGGGGGGGATTGCTTTTACAAAATGGTTTGGCTTCCTTCCTAAAACAAAAGAATCAGACACCAGAGGAGTTATGATTTCCCAAAGCTGAAAGTATCTAAGAGATACTTCTGTCTCTGCTCAGTGGTATGAATTTCTACATTTCCAGGGAGAAGTCACTCCCTTTAACCCATTTTCAGCCCTCCTAAGAGGCCAGGCCGTCTTCAGAAAGACATCTAGGTGCTGCTATGGAATCAGGCCTTTCTAGCTACATTTCTTCAGAGGCATTATACGGCCCTGTCAGTTGTCTGCTGTGTGACCTTGGGGAAATCACTTAACTCCTCTGAGTCTCCGTTTCCTCCAGACAGCAATCTTCCACAACTGTGAAACAACAGATATACTTGTCTGCTTCCTCATGAAACACCCCGTCAGCTGTTAGACGGGTCTGTAACAGATCTGTTTTGCTCACAACCAAATCCCAGGGCTTTAGTGAATAAGGTGAGATGGTACTGTGAAGCACATTGATCTCCTAGAAGAAAATAAATATATGGAAGGTACTCGTAATGGATGTAGCAGCAGAACTAGAAGGGCCTAACTGTGGTATGGGCATGCAGACTCCTGCCCTGTGGGTTCCTCCTTCTGGTTCCCTCACTGTGAGGTGTTGCTCTTCCCTTTTCTACAGGGTTTGCCAGCTGAATCTGTACCCAGTTCTTCAGTCACTTCTAGAACGTGGGGTGGCAGATTTGCGGTTATATTTACTGAATGCCTTCAGTCTAGACCCTGGCAAGGAAAGCACACATTCTAAGGCAGCATGATATTTCACACAGGTCCTGTGACAAGTTACCACCATGGAAACGGCGACCTGCAGAACATCGGCTCTGGCAGCGGGCGAAGTTATGAAAGGGATCCCAGCTTTCAAAGGCTTATATGGATCAGGAAAGAGGCTGGAAGAGTGCAAGGCAGTAGAGTAGGAAATGAAAGGTGGCAGGATGGTGAATGAATACATGGGGAGAGATCACTGCATCTCATCCTCCACAACCCATTAGCACCCTAAATCCCCAGTCCCCAAACAAATGTCACATGCCATGCAGGGCCAACATTCTGCAGATTACAATATCCAAGAAATAATTCATCTCTCTACCACCACACCTACTGTACTTAACAGCAACATACAAATTTCCTTTGCCATTTTTTAGGAGGGCGCTTCATTTATTTTGGGGGAGAGAACTAAAATAAGTTTGAGTCATCTCCATCAGGACTTCAACTTAAAGATGTCTACATCTATTTTTAAAAAAAGGCATTTTTAGTGATTTTAAAAACAGTACTCACAATGTAAAATGAACTTTATAAATGTGCTACTTCAGGACCTAAAAATGCACCAATTACAAGGGAGCCCTATCCCCATGCTAATTACATTTCCAGAAGCCACCTTAGTTATAACAGCAGCAAGAATTCAGTTCCATAAAATTCTTCATAATACGAATGCTCTTCTACCCTTGCTCCAGAGCCCTGTACTGTCCTAAAGCGTCATCCTCATCTCCAGCATTCAAAATGTCTGTGGCATTTTCCAGAGAGGAAGTTGACAGAGGTCAGTGTGAAGAGGAATATGTTTGTCAAGTGGGAAGCAACATGGCCTCAGGGAAAGAGTGTGGGCCTAAGAGCCAGAGGACCTGGATTCTAATCCCAGCTCCTCCTTTGTCTTTTGTGTGACCTCAGGCAAATCACTTAACTTCTCTGGGCCTCAGGCACCTCATCTATAAAATGGGGATTAATTATTCATCCTCCCTCCAACTTAGACTGTGAACTCCTTGTGGGACAGGGACTTTGTCCTAATTACTTGAATCTACCCCTGTGCTGAGTACAATGCCTGGCACAAAGTAAGTGCTTAACAAGTACCATTAAAAAAAGGACAACAAAAAAAAGTGAAGCTGGAGCCAAAACCAATCATTTCTCATTTCCCTTCTGAGGGAACCAGGCAGGTGTCTTAACTTTGCACTGCTCAGGAATGACCCATCTCCACTATTCACCTCCACTAACCTGGGCAGAAGATAGCAGCTGAGGAGGGGAGAGGAGGAAGGAGTGAAGACGGGAGTGGAAGAAAAAGGAGAAAATGGGAAGGGATGATCCATCCCACTTATCCGAATCTCTGATTTCCACCTACCAGGCCTGCCTATAACTGGGCCCGGTGCTGCGGTGTATCCTTCATATCTCCTGGAACCCTCACTCTTGATTCCCCACGTCATGTTCCCATTCAATCAGAGCTCAGAATCATCCATTTCCTTGAGGACTTAGACCTCCAACAGGAACATAGCAAGTGCTCAACAATGAAGAGGCCTCTGGAAGCTGCCTGAACAGACAGAAGGATCTCCTCTGCTGAGGGGGAATCCAACTAGAGGGAGGCAAAACTTGGATTGAAAGAGGTGGGGCTGAATGGCAGGTCCTGGGCTGGCAGAGAAGAAAGAGGATGCGAAAACTTTTGCTTGGTATACTTGTTTCAGCCTCATTAATTCCTTGATCCCTTCTAAGGATGGAACGACTAACTCGAGCCAACTAAAGGAGGGCATATTCTTCATCTAAGGAAGTACCTGGCTCCGTGCCACACAGAATGTGATCACTGGAGCTGTTCTAAAAGTACCCAAAATTCCAGGTTCAGACCTGGAATATGCATATTAGGTGGCTCTCAATAGACCCGGGGCCTCTGAGACTTTAACCTCTCCCTGCTCTCCACTCTCTCTGCCTCCCCTGTCCCATGCCCAATGTCCAGTGCTAGAGGGAACGGCCTGTCCTGAGTTCAGCCCTCATGTGTGAGGGCAATTTATTTCAATTGATGGTTCCCTTGAAGTGAGTTATGTCTGTCCATATTGTATAGAAAATGAATTTTTCAGATTTGTTTATTCCTCACAAACCACTCCATCGGGGTAGTCCTCTGAAAACATTCACTTGAGTTTTTGTAAACCATCAATCACTGCTATATTTGGATTGCAATTTAAGTTAACCGCAAACTATTTTCATTTTTTTTAACTTCCTAAAAAGTTAAAAAAAGTTAAAAATTTAGCATTTTATTTATGCTAAATTGTTGAGCTGGCTTAGGAAAAAGAATATTTTCCAACTTACTACTCTGCCACTGTAAAAATTACCCTCAGTACTGAAATAATTATCTTTTATGCTGCTCAGCTCAGACACCACAGGGTTTTGGCATCTTTCAATGTACATTACATTATTATTGTTGTAATACTTTTGTCAGTTTTTTTTTAAAACAGCTCTTCAATTGATCATGAAACGGGTAAATACAGTACAATTTTAATAAGTCTTTAGCTGAATTTTTAATTTAAAGTTCCAAAACTCCTATCAGTAGGATGGTAATTGCAACAAATACTATGGGCTCCTTTATAGATTTACATTATATTCTCCCATTCTACACCACTGACAATAAGATGCAAGATTCAATCTACGCTATAGCCTCTGGAACCAAGTAAAAACAAAGCAAGTGAGTACAAAGTGATTAGTACATTCAAGGGAGTGGGGAAGAGGCAACATTTTCACACTTACTCTGGACGTGGTTTATCCAACTACTTTCATGTGGAAAGGCCTTGTTGAGTGGTTATCAGAAAATCTGGTCTATCCATCAGGAAAGTTTCCAGCAAATCAACATTTGTCCTGCAGCCACTCCAGAGGAACTGCATAAGGAGCAGGGAGAGAGCTTGCTCTGGTGAGTGTGGGCAGAGAAGCGGAGGAGAGCACTTAGTCTAGCACTCTCCACTCAGTAAGCTGGCAATAAATATTACTGATTGATTGAGAGGAAGGCCGACCTGGGTTTTGTTGCCTTCTCTCCTTCCCCAAGCCCCCTTAGGCCAACTCTCTCCCAGAGGACTCCTATTCCACCCGAACAACTGCTACCCTGCCACGATTCTCCATCCAACCACAAAGTCTGAGCCTTCTCTATGATATTAAAACTACACTGGTGGTCATTTTCAAAAAACCTCTGCATGTGACTCAGGAGTTCCTGATTAACCAACTCACATCCGTGCTGCCTTACAATCTTAGAGAAAAGGATAGGAAAGCTTTGGGTGAGGAGTGGTGAGGGGGCTGGGAGATTAGAGGCCAGAGGTGAGGCCTGGAGTGTGTCTTGCCTGTCCCCTAGTCACAGATACCTCCCAGGCCTCCTGCTCCTCCTCTCCAAAGCAACACTTAGCCTGCTGTTTCCAGCTACCACAGCTTCCTCCCGGCTCCCTCTTCTTCTTCTGTCCCCCACCCCTATCATTTGATGGGGGCCTTTCAGCTAGTAAAGTGTTTAAGTGCATAATAAAGTTCCGGACCTTTTGGATGACTCCGGAGTCCGGTTTGGCCCATATCCAATTACTGGTCTCCTTCAGCTCCTTCTACCTCAAACCGCACAAAGGGAGTTTTGGCCTCAGATCTTGTCCCCTGCTTCTCTTTTCAAGCTGATATTCTTCACCCAGGTCTTTGGGTTTAAAACTCCCCAGACTGTTCCTAAGCAGGTGGTTCATTTTACTGGTTAAAATTAGCTCAGATGGCTTCATTCTCATATACTCACGTGAAATATCACCAACCTATGTATTATTCAATTGTTTTTATTGAGCACTTACTGTGTGCAGAGCACTGCACTAAGCACATAGGAGACTTCAACACAACAGTATATTACAGACACATTCCCTGCCCACGAGTTTACAATCTAGACAGGAAGACGGACATTAATATCAATAAATTATGAATACGCGCATAAGTACTGGGGGTGGATTTGAATATACGGAGCGAGTCACGGCATTGCAGAAGGGAGTGGGGAAGCGTAACTGTCAGATATGAAAAGGGAAGGCATTTCAGGACAGAGACATGATGTGGGCGAGAGGTCGGCAGCAAGATAGATGAGACTGAGGTGCAGTGAGTAGGTTGGTATTAGAAGAGTGAAATATGCAGGCTGGGTAGTAATAGCAGAGTAATTAGGTGAGGCAGGAGGGGACAAGGTGATTGAGTGCTTTAAAGTCAATGGTGATTAGATGCAGCCTTAAGGGTTAACTAATTTAACCTAAGGAAACCAGTTCAGGTAGAGGAAGAGGCAGGGCTAGAAATGGTATATTTATAGGTATTTTTATGGCTAAGGCTATATGGTATATTTACAATACCCACCCAACACACACAACCTGTATGCTCACTGTGGGCAGGGAACGTGTCTACCAGTTCTGCTTCATTGTACTCTACTAAGCACTCTGTACAGTAAGCACTCAATAAATACCACTGACTGATTGGGTAGAATATAGTCTTTAGTCTTGGTCATGCGCAGCACTAAAATATCTACAAGAATACTCTCTAGTACTCATTCTTGAAGGGAAGCAGTGCAGAGCACGGGCCTGGGAATCCGAGGACCTGGATTCTAATCCCTGAGCCACCACTTATCTGCTATGTGATCTTGGAGAAGTCACTTAACTTCTCTGTGCCTCAGTTACTTCAGCTGTAAAATGGGGATTAATTCTGTAAGCCCCATGTGGGACATCGACTGTGTCCAACCTGACCAACATGTATCTACCCCAGCACTTAGAACAGTGCCTGGCACATAGTAAGCACTTAAATACCATTTTAAAAAATAGCCAACCAAGCAAACTTTCTACAGCTGTATTTATGCATACAAATGATAAGGGGGTGGGCAACAAACCCAACCTGTTGGCCCAACAATTTAGAAACCTAATACTAAGACTCAAAAGCATCACCTTCTCGGGTTAAATCTAGGCAACATGCTGGCTCTGCTGAAGTAAAGCCCTCTTCTTAGTGAGGTTCTTCAGAGACATTAAAAGTAGCTACATTCTTACCTTGATCTTCCTCCCCTACTTTAATGGATGAAAGAAGTTTCCATGATGCTATGTCACAAGAGAGATAATTTTTTCTTTTTTGTATTTTTGTGAGAACCACATTAGTTTGGATTATGAAGCATCTTGTAATGAATCATTTGTTATGCAATCTTGGTAATATACTAGCTAGGCTGAATACCCCAAGGAAAGTGGGGGACTGAGCAATTATCTGGTTGACTTTCCATGTAGAGAGCCACCTGGATAATAATAAAAGAAATCTACTGTAAAGCCTACATTTTCGGTTTTGGCCAAATGTAAGGAGCAAATGGAAAGGAAAAGTGCTCATTCCTCCACTTCACTTGGATTGTGCAGCCCCAGCTCACACATATGCAGGTGTGTGGATAAATCCAATAAGACTGCAAAAACTAATTCTCAGGTGTGAAAAACACGAAGGCTGTCATTGGATTGACTAAGATGGTCTATATATATTATAATCATTCTCAATCAACACCACCAGCAACTGCAGTCATCTTTGATTACACTGCCATCACATTCCTCTCATGACAATACGTCAATGCTGGCGAACTGAATAGTCTGGAATATGAGACGTTATAGAGCCTGTGAACAAGGGAAAAAAAAATCAATCCTAGGTTTTGCCCATCCTACCAAATTTGCATTCTGAAATCACCTGAACATAGAAAGGGATAGCCATAAGGATTTATTGAGAAGCAGCCTGGTGTAGTGGACAAAGCACAAACCTGGGAGTTAGAAGGTCATGGGTTCTAATCCCAGCTCCATCGCTTGTCTGCTGTGTGACCCTGGGCAAGGCACTTAACTTCTCTGTGCCCCAGTTACCTCATCTGTAAAAAATGGAGATTAAGAGTGTGAGCCCAATGTGGGACAGGGACTGTGTCCAACCTGATGAAACTTCTATTTACCTTAGCACTTAAAACAGTGCTTGGCACATAGTAGGTGCTCAACAATTGTTATTATTATCATCATACTCCTTTCTCAGCTTAATTTCCCAGGACTCTAAACTGTGTATGTTCACCAACGAACTCTCGCAGTGACAAACGTATTTATAACCATCCTCAGAGCTTCTGTGTATATGTTTATGCACTTGTACATTCAATTACTTTGACTACTGGAAACATCTTTATGGCCCTTTACTGTACTGTACTGTATTAAGCGCTTAGGAGAGTAAAACCCAGCAGTATAGCGGGTACAGTCCCTGCCCACAATGAGTTTATAGTTGAGAGGGGGAGACTTTATTTTTTATTGTCCAAATGCTTTGCATAGTGTACGGTGCACCAACTGGGTACTCAATAAATATTATTCTTACCACTTATCCCAATACTACCACACACTTCTTGCAAGCAGGGGTAAATATACTAGAACATTATAAAAATGTTTCTAGCCTGTAATCCTTACAGCCTTATGGCAAAAGAGCAAATTCAATAAAAATCATCATTCTTCACTGAAAACTTCCCCAGCCCAGGACAAGCAGTGACTTAGCTATCTAGAAGACTGCTGAACCTAAGTCAAAGTCAATCAGTTTGGGGTACTAAAACTTTGCCAGGAGTCAAATTTAGAGTGGAAAAAACCTGAAGTATACAGGCATAAAGTACTGTACTTACAAGCATAATAAGCCCATTGTGAACCTCTCATTCATGGAGTTATCTAAATTATTCCTTAAATTGGTATTTTCTGACTGTGCAACTTCCTGTGGTATCACATCCCATGTCCTTACCACCCCATGTCAGGAAAGATTTTTCTGTTTGCTCTGAACTGAACACCTTCAAGCTTCAGTAGGTGGTCCTGGTCTCCTGGGGTTATGGGGCTCTGACCAAATATCCCTTGTTCACACTCTTCATGGTTCTGTAAACCCCATCCTTCCCCTCAGCTTTTGTCTATCCACACAGAAGGGCCCACGCTTTTTCAACCTATTCTCGTATGCTCCATCTACATGAACAGTGTGACTCAGTGGAAAGGGCCTGGGCTTGGGAGTTAGAGGTCCTGGATTCTAATCCCAGCTCCGCCACTTGTCTGCTGTGTGACCTTGGGCAAGTCACTCCACTGAGCCTCAGCTACCTCATCTGTAAAATGGGGTTTAAGACTATGAGCCCACGTGGGACAACCTAATCACCTTGTATCCCCCTCAGCACTTAGAACAGTGCTTCACACATAGTAAGCACTTAACAAATGCCATTATTATGATCACTTTAATCTTCTCTACACTTCTCCAGATCTGTTATGTCCTTCCTAATATGCAACCAAAACTGCACAGAAATTACACCACAGGCAGACTTACCACTTTTTACATACTAACCCAATTATGCTTATTTTCCACACCCTCCCTGCTGATCCCCGACCCTGATTTGAGAGAACAACCAATAGTACCAAAATCCCTTTCCTGCATTTTGACGGTATTTAGCCTGTCACTTTTTCGTTTCAATTACTCTTCCCTAAATATATTACCATGTGTGTGCTCACTCTGAAGCTCACTTGTCACTTTCCTACCCATTCAGTTCTCTGAGGTCTTCCTGCAGTTCATCTTCATCAGGCTGGAAAACTTCGAGCCACCTGTAAACTTGGCAATTTCCCTGTGTACTCCTTTTTTTTAGATCAGTTAGGAAAATATTAAAATCAGTCCTACCATCAAGCCCTGGCGGCCCAACTGTTTATTTCTCCACCTAGAAAAGTGTCCATTTCTCCCTACTCTTTATTTCCAATCAGTTGGTTTTCTGTGACACAATGTTCTCTCCAATTCCATGATTGCTATGTAATTTTGTCAAAGGCCTTTTTAAAATGTAAATATATTATGCCCCCTGGTTCCTGAAGAAGTCTTAGCAGATTAGTAATCCATGATGCCTTAACCCAACAGGTTGCATTTCCTTGATGGTCCCCTGATCCTAAACTTGACTATAGTTACTTAGTGTAATTTAACAGGTAAAGAAATGGTATTCATCAGTCTGTAACTCACGAGATTTCCTCTGAAACCCTTCTTATATGTGGAAGTTTAGAGGGGCTCTGCCACCCCTGTGGAATAGGGGCCATTTGTAAGGACAGGTTACACTGTTGTGGGAGTTTCCCAACTTATAGAATTCTTGGATGAATACAAGCAAATCCCGGTGTTCTAGATCCAAGTGGGACAGTGACAGTGCCCAATCTGACTGTACTGAACCTACCTTTGCCCTTAGTACAGTGCTTGGCACATAATAAGTGCTTAAAAGACACCACAATTGTTACTGTTTACATTTAGTTTATTAATTTGGTCTTATACATCCCAGTTATCACAATGTGAGCCCACTGTTGGGTAGGGACTGTCTCTATATGTTGCCAATTTGTACTTCCCAAGCGCTTAGTACAGTGCTCTGCACACAGTAAGTGCTCAATAAATACAATTGATGATGATGATTTCTCTGATCTGCCTATTATAAAAAAAACACTTTGGATGGAGAAATCTCCCTACTATCTTCTTCGGTATTGACCAAATTATGCCCTTTTTATGCCCTTTTCAACGCTTTGATCAAAGGGTCCCTAGTTTATTTTCCAAACATTGATATAGTTGAAGAAATGAGACACCCCTCTTTTGACCCATCTAACTTCTTAATTCCACCTAACTTGCCACTCTATGACCTTTCCTGTTCTCATTCAAGTGAACTTTCCCATTTTTTTGAATAATTTATTGTTCCTTTAATGACCCTTTTACTTTACCTATATTAGAAAAGGCTGCTTGATTCTTGGTTTTTGTTCTGAGACAACCATATTATCTAGTTCTTCAATATGGTGCTTTTTAAACAGTTTCCAAGCTTCTTGGAGGTAACCTTGCTTTTTTTTTTTTTTTTTTTAGCTGCACCAGTGAAAGTACAAACCTAATCGGCTTTCAGAAAGATCATAGGGGCAATTCAACTTGCTCACACAATGTGAACCCCCACATTTCTGAAGAGGGTTTGGGTGGCCACTTCTTGGCACCCTCCCACCACCTGCTCTTCCCCACCATCATTAACACCCTTCCAAGTAAGACCCAGTTATGAAGGGGGGAAAATATCCCCTGCAATCAGCCGCTGCTTCACCTGCTATAGCAGGTTGAGGAGCCCAGGAAGGAAGTGAAGACACAGTGCTAACCATTGTAGCCTTAGCAGGGCCCAGGGGGAAGTTGCAACAGGTCCATTTCAGAGTCACACTGGGGCTCGCTCCCTTCCTTCCCCAGGCCCTAATTTTAGGGCCCGGCCTAAAAAGCTGGCATAAATATTTATACTGCCTGTCTCCCGCTCAAGACTATAAGCTCATTGTGGGCAGGGAACATGTCTACCAACTCTCAGCGCTCACAGTTCACTGCTCTGCACACAGTAAGCGCTCAATAAATAGCATTGATTGATTAATCTAAAAGACCCAGGAGAATAAAGGTATGAGAAAGTCGTCTGCCCAAAGAAAATGGAACCAATAGAAAACTGAGAAGGAAAAGAAGTCTCAAAAGACTACAAAACACAGGCAGGTGTAAAGGAAGGAAAGCCTGGATAAGTTCTAGGGGGGGTGTGACTTTTTCTTCCATAATGAAATGCTTCATCAGCAAGATACCCTGCCTTGTATGAAAGTCTTTTGGCCAGAAGGAACTTACAACAGCTCACTAGTTATTTTACATGTTTTAAAACCAATTCAAAATACTAAATTTCCAATGGATCTCAAGACACGAGATCAAAATAATGAATAAAACCAACCACATTCCTCCTCTCCCTCTGTCCCCTACCCTTTCCTCCCTGGGAATTCAATACTTTCTATCGTCATATAGAAAAGGCTCGCTTGGTGAGATGCCAAATAGTTCAGCATATTCTTTATACTTTTTCCTTTTCATTATCCTGAAGACAGAGGTTGGAGAAAGCAGATTGTATTTATATTAAATTCTAAGCAGTTTTAAAAGCTTGAGTCCAAGAAACAGGTTTTAATCCGTAACTGAGTCCCTTGGTTTGCTCTTTATTTTTTTCTAAGAAATGGTCTATTGGTGTGAATTGGTCCTTAATAAAAGTTAGTCTGGGATGAAGTAATTTTTATTTTATAGCACAGGAAATTTAGCAAGGGCCCTATAAGGGCTATTAAAAACCAAATAATACTACACTACAAGAAGGAAGTCTGTTTAAAATACCATATAGTCTCTTTATTCTACATAATCTTAATGGTATAAAAGAAAAACAATCACTCATCTCCACCATCCCCTTGTCCCATCAGTCCTTTTTTTTAAAAAAAGTCCCGTGCTTGAGGTCCTAGAAAATTCTCACCATTATTGTCACCAACAATATGTAATCAAGCACCTAATTAATGTAGCCTACATTAGACGGATTTACAAACAGAACAAAAATTCTCTTAAATACTATCCATCTTTCGAAGAATAAAAAAATGAAAGGACTCTTCTTACCAACAACAGAAATCAAAACATTAATTCCACAATTATTAAGGGCAGGAAGGTGAAAGCAAACTGGCTTTGAGACTAACAGTTCAGTATCATTCTAGACTGTAAGTCCATTTGTGGGCAGGGAATTTGGCTGTTTATTGCTGTACTGTACTCTCCCAAGCACTTAGTACAGTGCTCTGCACAAAGTAAATGCTCAATACAATAGAATGAATGAATTAATTAATCTTCTACATGAACAGCTCCCATTTGCAATGAAGTGCTTTTAATCATTTGGAAAACCCATACTCCAGTACTCACTTGGCCATAAGGAAGTGGATAAAAAAATATCTGGAGGGGGAAAAACCCAAATGCTTCTTCTCCTCTTCCTGCTCCTATTATTCACTTTATTACTGCTGTACGTATTCTGCCTCCTGTGACCACCTCTGTCTTCAACCCCCAAAACGTTATCCTCCCTCAAGACTCGTTCTACTTTTTCAAAGCATAATCACAGAACGGTGACATAATCCAACCTTGGCAAACACTCTTGCTTTCCAGTGCCTCCTTGGTGAGTCTCACTGTTCTTGAGTTATGATTTAAATGGTGCGACCAGCTGGCCAAGTGTGCAGAAGCTTCCAAAGACATAATGACATTCTAGTGTTCTTTATGTTTTGTTTTTAAAGAGAAGTCAGGGCTCAGGAGAGGTGCTGGCCTGATGGCCTTGCAAACTGAAATTCACAGAATTTGTGGTCAAGACGGCTCAAGCTTCCTTGCCAGTATTCTTTAACCCCATCCCAGGCAATGTCTCTGTAGTACGGAGTTTTCCATTTCCATGCCCACTTAAACTTTGAATTCTCAATTCACATTGATTAGAAAGTTAGCAAACGATGGGGGGCAACTCAGGAACTGGATCAATAAAAATTCTACTGCCATCAAATCACAGCCTGAGGACCGAAGGGTGATGACCATGGCCTTGAATGAAGAGAAGTGACTGCTGGCCAACGAGATCCTTTCAGAGATTAAAGGGCAAACACTCTTTGTTATGGGCATCTTATTATTAGCTTAATTTAAAAGGACTGATTGTTTTCGGTCATCTGAGAAAGCCTCTGGTTTAACAGGCAAAATCCAGGAATAATTAAGAAAATAACAGTACACACCCAATAAGAAAAACATGATTCGTTTGAAGAAGTCCCACCAGAATTTGGGGTGATGATTGAGTTTCTTTCAGTAGAGAGAAACCTGTAAAGCAGCAGCCACCAGCAATTTACTGGACTCTTCTTCAGTGGAAATAAAAAGGGCTTATGTATACTGTGTTGTTTTTTTCCCCAGTCAAGTTTACTTCTTAGTAGGAGAGGTGGAGTTGGAAGGGGAGGGTCTTGGTGGGTCAAGTTTGAATTATTTCATTGAAGCTTAGATATACTTAGCAACCATGATGTTAATCAACATCATTATATTCATAAAACTAAACTTTCAAAATGAGTTTTTCTTTGTCATCTAATGGTATTACCCAGAATATTCAAACAATTGCTGATACCCAGAGACTGTAACACAAGTCTTAAAAAAAAAAAAAGATAGGGGAAGTTAGAGTACATTTTAATAACAGGATCCTAGTTGTTTTCTTTCTGTAAAACCTGCCATTCTATCCTGATTTTATCTTTCCAAAGACTTCTGAATATTTACCACAAAAAGAAAATATTTTACCCCCTCAACTCCAAACCTACTAATCACAAAGGTATTTCTAATTTTTTTTTCAAAAAAGCTAGATTCCAAAACTTTTGTTTGTATTTAAAAGCAAATGTTCAGACCTACTCAATTCCCTTGTGACCCTTGTTGGCCTTTCCAACGAGACATCCACATTTGTTTTTCAGAAAACATTTCTATAAAAAAAAAAGTTACAAGCAACCAAGTATCAGCTAGCTTCCTCCCTGAATACTTCCAGTTTCCCTATTTAGATCTATTTCATATGTCCTGCTGCTCCTTGACCATACTCTGGCATTTCAGATCTCTATAATCTCTGTTGGCTACTACAGACTTCTCCCCTTTTCCAGCTCTGCTGCTAGTAGTACTTAAATATTCAATCACCCAACATAAATCCACAGTGGCTATCTGCATTTTCCATAGAGGTACATGGAAATATTCACTCTTCAGTTTTTCGGATAATGCATGCTGAAAACAGCATTTTCAGACATGAGTCAATATACAAATCTTTCATCTGGCGCTCCAGCATCTTCCATAGGGCCTGTTTTGTCATCATTTATCTTGATTACAAATCCCAGTTCTAACACTCAAGCGCATTCTACCTCGTTACTTTCACATCTCTCCGGCCTCCGTTTCCTAAAAAATGCATCCCCACGTGAGGCACAATCAGAAAAATTCGTGTAGATGTGCATTTTATCAGGCTTAGCAGGACTAACTAAAGCAGAAGCTGTTTGTAGTTCAATAATAATAATGATGATGGCATTTGTTAAGCGCTTACTATATGCAAAGCACTGTTCTAAGCGCTGGGGGATACAAGGTGATCAGGTTGTCCCACGTGGGGCTCACGATCTTAATCCCCATTTTACAGATGAGGTAACTGAGGCCCAGAGAAGTTAAGTGACTTGCCCAAAGTCACACAGCTAACAAGCGGCAGAGCCGGGATTAGAACCCGTGCCCTCTGACTCCCAAGCCTGTGTTCTTTCCACTGAGCCACGCTGCTTCTCAAATGTCTACTGGTAATTTTTTTATGCCTAGCATGATGAAAATAATATTTACAAATTTATTTTGAAAAACATACTTGGAAGTTAGGTTACTCATTTGAGTAAATACTTCATTCTTCCTCAACCCCATTACCATTACTCATCCTCAAAGAATCCATCAATATTCAACTGACTCCTCAATTTGCTGACGCAGCAAAGAAGGGTTGAAAAAGACTTGCATTTGTCTTCAGATGGAACTTGGCACTTCATGTCTCATTTCAACAGAGCTTGTCTCCCTATCCTTTTGTTAACAGAGATTAGAAACTGAATTCATGTGCATAACTGCCCTTGGATTAACACAAAATTGAACCCCAGAGTAAAGCAATAGGTGACAGGATACAAGACTGTTGGCCCCAAAGAACTTTACAAACTATTTACAGGATTGAGTTTCCAGTGCAGCTAAGCAACCTTGAAGTACGACTCAAAAGAGTTTTGGGAGAAGTAAAGGAAAAATTATGGCCTACTGCTGGGATTTTTACTGTACACCTAAAGCCGAAAAAGTTCCTGTGATTTTAAGACCTCGGACCAAAGGAAAAGTCTGACGTGTGAAAGGTTTTTGTTTGTTGACTTTTAGAAACGACTTTTTGACAGACACTGGAAAACTCACCCAGAGACAAGCTCACTCTGGGGGGCCAAAAAAAGAAAAAAAGAGGGGGGTGGGAAGGATGTGTGTGCACAGAGCCGTTAGTCTATGAAATCAGCCTTGCAGGCAGAGGTTTTTGTTTTTTTTTAATTTATCTGCCTGAAAAAAATTACAAGCCACGTCAGACGTTGATGCATCTGAGGACACTGAGCACTGGTGCCCTGAAATGTTTCAAGTGTAACACTCTTCGGGTCCTATTTTGAAGAGGAAGGTTAGGTTAATGAATTTCGTACTTATGCTTAGAGAAGCAGCGTGGCTCAGTAGAAAGAACCCGGGCTTTGGAGTCAGAGGTCATGGGTTCGAATCCCAGCTCCACCGCGTCTGCTGTGTGACCTTGGGCAAGTCACTTAACTTCTCCGTGCCTCAGTTACCTCCATCTGTAAAATGGGGATGACGACTGTGAGTCCCACCTGATCACCTTAGAGTGCTTTGCACATAGTAAGCGCTTAACAAATGCCATCATTATTATTATCACCTTGTATCCCTCCCAGTGCTTAGAACAGTGCTTTGCACATAGTAAGTGCTTAACAAATGCCATCCTTATTATTATTATGTGACTCCTGGTGTCTTCTACTCCCGGCCCTGTCTTTCAGGAGCCTGGCCCTGGGGATTCGTGCTAATTTTCAGGGCCCTCTTCAATTCCTGGAGGGAGTGCGGACCCGAAAATTGGTCACTCCCCAGTAGCTGGAGGTTATGGTGAAATGAACAAAAATAAAAAGGGAGGGGTGGGGGGAGGAGTATCAGTCTCTGTGCCCGATCCCATCACCTGGCAGGGGGCAGGGACGGGAAGGGGGCAGCGAAGGGGCACAGAAACCCACCGGCCCTGTGCCCCCCCGCAGCCACCAAGTCACAGTAACCTGGATTAGGGCACACTACTGTTTGAGCTGCCCTCAGAGCAGGGAACTGAACTAACACAAAATCTCAGGCCAGGGGCTTCACAATTTGGGTTAGAAGCCTCGACCCTTTGGAGGGTGGTTGGGGATCTTACCTCCTTCCCTTCCCCCCTGCACCTGTCTATATGTCTATATGTTTGTACATATTGATTACTCTATTTATTTTACTTGTACACATCTATTCTATTTATTTTAGTTTGTTAGTGTGTTCGGTTTTGTTCTCTGTCTCCCCCTTCTAGACTGTGAGCCCGCTGTTGGGTAGGGACTGTCTCTATATGTTGCCAACTTGGACTTCCCAAGCGCTTAGTCCAGTGCTCTGCACACAGTAAGCGCTCAATAAATACGATTGATTGATTGATTGATTGAGAGGGGAGGGAGAGAGAACGCGAGCCGCTCAGGGCCCAACTCGCCCGGTGCCCACAGAGGCCGGCCGGGCATCCACAGCAACTGAGGCAGCCAGCCGGGTGGGCGCTTTGAGGAAGAAGAAAAGCGGCCTGCCCCTTTCTATACCCAGCACACACATACACACCCCCTCCCTGCCTCGCTAGCCGTTTCCACCCACTCTCCAATCAATCAATCGTATTTATTGAGCGCTTACTGTGTGCAGAGCACTGTACTAAGCGCTTGGGAAGTCCAAGTTGGCAGCATATAGAGACAGTCCCTACCCAACAGTGGGCTCACAGTCTAAAAGGGGGAGACGGAGAACAAAACCAAACATACTAACACAGTAAAATAAATAGAATAGATATGTACAAGTAAAATAAATAGAGTAATCAATATGTACAAACATATATACAGGTGCTGTGGGGAAGGGAAGGAGGTACGATGAGGGGGATGGAGAGGGGGACGAGGGGGAGAGGAAGGAAGGGGCTCAGTCTGGGAAGGCCTCCTGGAGGAGGTGAGCTCTCAGGAGCACCGGTGTAAATTTGCTATTTCCTCATATTTAAGTGACACTGAGGACGTTAAAATGAAAATCATCTGAAAATATATTTTGTGATTATACAAAGTGTTGAACTGAAAGTTATAGATTAATTCTACATTCAGAATGCTCTTTTTCATAATCACTCACAGCTAATATTCAAGAAACTGAATGTGAGTAGCCTGTAGAACAAACAAATGTCATATTATAACAAGTGTATACTATTTTGTTCAGTTCCTAAAATATTTGTGGAATTAAGGCATTAAGCTTGTAGTCAGGGAATGTGCCTGCCAACTCTCGTTATATTATATTGAATAATATATATATATGTATACACACACTAATCTAGCATATATATATACTATATAGTACACATACTATAATCAGTTGTATATATACTGATTAGCTTCAATAAATTACAAGTAAAAAGTTAAATATACAGGTGCTGTGGGGAAGGGAAGGAGGTAAGATGAGGGGGATGGAGAGGGGGACGAGGGGGAGAGGAAGGAAGGGGCTCAGTCTGGGAAGGCCTCCTGGAGAAGGTGAGCTCTCAGTAGCACCGGTGTAAATTTGCTATTTCCTCATATTTAAGTTACGCTGATGACGTTAAGATGAAAATCATCTGAAAGTATATTTTGTGATTATACAAAGTGTTGAACTGAAATTTATAGATTAATTCTACATTCAGAACTCTCTTTTTCATCAACAATCACTCAAAGCTAATATTCAAGAAACTGAATGTGAGTAGCCTGCAGAACAAACAAATGTCATAACAGGTCTATACTATTTTGTTCAGTTCCTAAAATATTTGTGGACATAAGGCATTAAGCTTGTAGTCAGGGAGTGTGCCTGCCAACTCTCGTTATATCATTATATTGAATAATATCAATCAATCAATCATATTTATTGAACGCTTACTGTGTGCACAGCACTGTACTAAGCGCTTGGGAAGTACAAGTTGGCAACATAGAGAGACAGTCCCTACCCAACAGTGGGCTCACAGTCTAAATGGGGGAGACAGAGAACAAAACCAAACATACTAACAAAATAAAATAAATAGAATAGATATTTACAAGTAAAATAAAGAGTAATAAATATGTACAAACATATATACAGATTAGCTTCAATAAATGCCAAGTAAAAAGTTAAATATCCAGGAGCTGTGGGGAAGGGAAGGAGGTAAGATGAGGGGGGTGGAGAGGGGGACGAGGGGGAGAGGAAGGAAGGGGCTCAGTCTGGGAAGGCCTCCTAGAGGAGGTGAGCTCTCAGTAGGGCCTTGAAGGGAGGAAGAGAGCGAGCTTGGCGGATGGGCAGAGGGAAGGCATTCCAGGCCCAGGGGATGATGTGGGCCGGGGGTCGATGGCGGGACAGGCGAGAACGAGGCCCGGTGAGGAGATTAGCGGTAGAGGAGCGGAGGGTGCGGGCTGGAGAAGGAGAGAAGGGAGGGGAGGCAGGAGGGGGCGAGGGGATGGACAGCCTTGAAGCCCAGGGTGAGGAGTTTCTGCCTGATATATATATATATATATATATATATATATATATGTATATGTGTGTGTGTGTGTGTATACACACACAGATACACACACAATAATCTAGCATGTATATACTATAGTACACATACTATAATCAATCAATCAATCGTATTTATTGAGCACTTACTGTGTGCAGAGCACTGTGCTAAGCGCTTGGGAAGTCCAAGTTCGCATATATACTGATTAGCTTCAATAAATGACAAGTAAAAAGTTAAATATCCAGGTGCTGTGGGGAAGGGAAGGAGGTAAAATGAGGGCTGATATATATATATATATATATGTATATATATATATGTATATATATGTATACACACACACAATAATCTAGCATATATATACTATAGTACACATACTATAATCAGTCAATCAATCAATCGTATTTATTGAGCACTTACTGTGTGCAGAGCACTGTGCTAAGCGCTTGGGAAGTCCAAGTTCGCATATATACTGATTAGCTTCAATAAATGACAAGCAAAAAGTTAAATATCCAGGTGCTGTGGGGAAGGGAAGGAGGTAAGATGAGGGGGGTGGAGAGGGGGAGAGGAAGGAAGGGGCTCAGTGTGGGGAGGCCTCCCGCCCTGAGGTGCCCACCCTCGGCTGGTCCGACAGGTCCCCGGTGCCACCGGGCACCGAAACCTGCCACAGGTCGTCGCCGCCGCCGCTGCATCGCCTCTTCTCCCGCTTTGGCCCAGCGCTCCCTCCTAAACGCTTGGTCCGGGCTGCCACCCTTGAGGGGCGGGGACGAGAAGAGAGGGCAGCCCAGGAGGGTGGGGATGGATGTGTGGGGGGGGGGGAACCGCCGCTTCGTTGGACGGGCAGGATGCTCGCCATTCCTCCCCTCGCCAGCCCATCACCGTGCCTGCTCCTTTCGGGCACACTTTCCCCCTCTCCGAGTCCCCCGGGGGAGGCAGGCCGCTCCCTCTAACGAAACCCAATCCCTCGGAGGAGCGTTACAACATGGCGCCCTTTCCCACCCCCCTCATTCAAACCAAAATACGGTGTAGCGGACGAGTCGTCGGTCCCGTCCTCCCCCCGCCCCTCAATCCATCAATCGTATTTATTGAGCGCTTACTGTGCGCAGAGCACTGGACTGAGCGCTTGGGAAGTCCAAGTTGGCAACGTAGAGAGACAGTCCCTACCCAACAGTGGGCTCACAGTCTAAAAGGGGGAGGCAGGGAACAAGATCAAACGTACCAACAAAATACATAGAATAGATATGTACAAGTAAAATAGAGTAACAAATATGTACAAACATATATACATATATAATGTATCAATCAATCAATCGTATTGATTGAGCGCTTACTGTGTGCAGAGCACTGTACTGAGTTGGCAACATAGAGAGACAGTCCCTACCCAACAGTGGGCTCACAGTCTGAAAGGGGGAGACAGCGAACAAAACCAAACACACTAACAAAATAAAATAGATAGAATAGATACGTCCAAGTAAAATAAATAGAGTAACAAATAAGTACAAACATATATACATATATAATGCATCAATCAATCAATCGTATTGATTGAGCGCTTACTGTGCACAGAGCACTGGACTGAGCACTTGGGAAGTCCAAGTTGGCAACGTAGAGAGACAGTCCCTACCCAACAGTGGGCTCACAGTCTGAAAGGGGGAGACAGCGAACAAAACCAAACACACTAACAAAATAAAATAGATAGAATAGATATGTCCAAGTAAAATAAATAAATAAATAAATAGAGTTACAAATATGTACAAACATATGTAATGTATCAATCAATCAATCGTATTTATTGAGCACTTACTGTGTGCAGAGCACTGTACTGAGCGCTTGGGAAGTCCAAGTTGGCAACATGGAGAGACAGTCCCTACCCAACAGTGGGCTCACAGTCTGAAAGGGGGAGACAGGGAACAAAACCAAACATACTAACAAAATAAAATAAATCGTCAATCGTATTTATTGAGCGCTTACTGTGTGCAGAGCACTGGACTGAGCGCTTGGGAAGTCCAAGTTGGCAACATGGAGAGACAGTCCCTACCCAACAGTGGGCTCACAGTCTGAAAGGGGGAGACAGGGAACAAAACCAAACACACTAACAAAATAAAATAGATAGAATAGATATGGACAAGTAAAATAAATAAATAGAGTAACAAATATGTACAAACATATATAATGTATCAATCAATCGTATTTATTGAGCGCTTACTGTGTGCAGAGCACTGGACTGAGCACTTGGGAAGTCCAAGTTGGCAATGTAGAGAGACAGTCCCTACCCAACAGTGGGCTCACAGTCTGAAAGGGGGAGACAGGGAAGAAAACCAAACATACTAACAAAATAAAATAAATCATCAATCGTATTTATTGAGCGCTTACTGTGCGCAGAGCACTGTACTGTGCGCTTGGGAAGTCCAAGTCGGCAACATAGAGAGACAGTCCCTACCCAACAGTGGGCTCACAGTCTGAAAGGGGGAGACAGGGAACAAAACCAAACATACTAATAAAATGGACAGAATAGATATGTACAAGTAAAATAGAGTAAAAAATATGTACAAACATATATACAATGTATCAATCAATCAATCGTATTTATTGAGCGCTTACTGTGCGCAGAGCACTGGACTGAGTGCTTGGGAAGTCCAAGTTGGCAACATAGAGAGACGGCCCCTACCCAACAGTGGGCTCACAGTCTGAAAGGGGGAGACAGGGAACAAAACCAAACATACTAACAAAATAAAATAGAATAGATATGTACAAGTAAAATAGAGCAACAAATATGTACAAACATATATACATATATAATGTATCAATCAATCAATCAATCGTATTTATTGAGCACTTACTGTGTGCAGAGCACTGTACTGTGCGCTTGGGAAGTCCAAGTTGGCAACGTAGAGAGACAGTCCCTACCCAACAGTGGGCTCACAGTCTAAAAGGGGGACAGAGAGAACAAAACCAAACATACTAACAAAATAAAATAGAATAGATATGTACAAGTAAAATAAATAAATAGAGTAACAAATATGTACAAACATATACATATACAATGTATCAATCAATCAATCAATCGTATTTATTGAGCACTTACTGTGTGCAGAGCACTGTAATGAGTTGGCAACATAGAGAGACAGTCCCTACCCAACAGTGGGCTCACAGTCTAAAAGGGGGAGACAGGGAACAAGACCAAACATACTAACAAAATGAAATAAATAGAATAGATATGTCCAAGTAAAATAGAGTAACAAATATGTACAAACATATATACATATATAATGTATCAATCAATCGTATTTATTGAGCACTTACTGTGTTCAGAGCACTGCACTGAGCGCTTGGGAAGTCCAAGTTGGCAACATAGAGAGACAGTCCCTACCCAACAGTGGGCTCACAGTCTGAAAGGGGGAGACAGGGAACAAAACCAAACACACTAACAAAATAAAATAGATAGAATAGATATATCCAAGTAAAATAAATAAATAGAGTAACAAATATGTACAAACATATATAATGTATCAATCAATCAATCGTATTTATTGCACGCTTACTGTGTGCACAGCACTGTACTGAGCGCTTGGGAAGTCCAAGTTGGCAACATAGAGAGACAGTCCCTACCCAACAGTGGGCTCACAGTCTGAAAGGGGGAGACAGTGAACAAAACCAAACATACTAACAAAATAAAATAAATCATCAATCGTATTTATTGAGCGCTTACTGTGTGCAGAACACTGTACTAAGCGCTTGGGAAGTCCAAGTTGGCAACATAGAGAGACAGTCCCTACCCAACAGTGGGCTCACAGTCTAAAAGGGGGAGACAGAGAACAAAACCAAACATACTAACAAAATAAAATAGATAGAATAGATATGTACAAGTAAAATAAATAAATAGAGTAACAAATATGTACAAACATATATACATATACAATGTATCAATCAATCATATTTATTGAGCGCTTACTGTGTGCAGAGCACTGTACTGAGTTGGCAACATAGAGAGACAGTCCCTACCCAACAGTGGGCTCACAGTCTAAAAGGGGGAGACAGAGAACAAAACCAAACATACTAACAAAATAAAATAGATATGTACAAATAAAATAATGAGTAACAAATATGTACAAACATATATACATATATAATGCATCAATCAATCAATCGTATTGATTGAGCGCTTACTGTGTGCAGAGCACTGGACTGAGCGCTTGGGAAGTCCAAGTTGGCAACATAGAGAGACAGTCCCTACCCAACAGTGGGCTCACAGTCTAAAAGGAGGAGACAGGGAACAAAACCAAACATACTAACAAAATAAAATAAATAGAATAGATATGTCCAAGTAAAATAAATAAATAGAGTAACAAATATGTACAAACATATATAATGTATCAATCAATTGTATTTATTGAGCGCTTACTGTGTGCAGAGCACTGGACTGAGCGCTTGGGAAGTCCAAGTTGGCAACGTAGAGAGACAGTACCTACCCAACAGTGGGCTCACAGTCTAAAAGGAGGAGACAGGGAACAAAACCAAACATACTAACAAAATAAAATAAATAGAATAGATATGTCCAAGTAAAATAAATAAATAGAGTAACAAATATGTACAAACATATATAATGTATCAATCAATTGTATTTATTGAGCGCTTACTGTGTGCAGAGCACTGGACTGAGCGCTCGGGAAGTCCAAGTTGGCAACGTAGAGAGACAGTCCCTACCCAACAGTGGGCTCACAGTCTAAAAGGGGGAGACAGAGAACAAAAGCAAACATACTAACAAAATAAAATAAACAGAATAGATATAGACAAGTAAAATAAATAAATAAATAAATAAATAGAGTAACAAATATGTACAAACATATATACATATATAATGTATCAATCAATCAATCATATTTATTGAGCACTTACTGTGCGCAGAGCACTGTACTGAGCGCTTGGGAAGTCCAAGTTGGCAACATAGAGAGACAGTCCCTATCCAACAGTGGGCTCACAGTCTAAAAGGGGGAGACAGAGAACAAAACCAAACACACTAACAAAATAAAATAGATAGAATAGATATGTCCAAGTAAAATAGAGTAACAAATATGTACAAACATATATAATGTATCAATCAATCAATCGTATTTATTGAGCACTTACTGTGTGCAGAGCACTGGACTGAGCGCTTGGGAAGTCCAAGTTGGCAACATAGAGAGACAGTCCCTACCCAACAGTGGGCTCACAGTCTAAAAGGGGGAGACAGAGAACAAAACCAAACACACTAACAAAACAAAATAGATAGAATAGATATGTCCTAGTAAAATAGAGTAACAAATATGTACAAACATATATAATGTATCAATCAATCAATCGTATTTATTGAGCGCTTACTGTGTGCAGAGCACTGTACTGAGCGCTTGGGAAGTCCAAGTTGGCAACATAGAGAGACAGCCCCTACCCAATAGTGGGCTCACAGTCTAAAAGGGGGAGACAGGGAACAAAACCAAACATACTAACAAAATAAAATAAATCATCAATCGTATTTATTGAGCGCTGTGTGCAGAGCACTGTACTAAGCGCTTGGGAAGTACAAATTGGCAACATATAGAGACAGTCCCTACCCAACAGTGGGCTCACAGTCTAAAAGGGGGAGACAGAGAACAAAACCAAACATACTAAGTAAAATAGATACAATAGATATGTCCAAGTAAAATAGAGTAACAAATATGTACAAACATATATACATATATAATGTATCAATCAATCAATCATATTTATTGAGCACTTACTGTGCGCAGAGCACTGTACTGAGCGCTTGGGAAGTCCAAGTTGGCAACGTAAAGAGACAGTCCCTACCCAACAGTGGGCTCACAGTCTAAAAGGGCGAGACAGGGAACAAAACCAAACATACTAACAAAATAAAATAAATAGAATAGGTATGTCCAAGTAAAATAAATAAATAAATAGAGTTACAAATATGTACAAACATATATAATGTATCAATCAATCATATTTATTGAGCGCTTACTGTGTGCAGAGCACTGGACTGAGCGCTTGGGAAGTCCAAGTTGGCAACGTAGAGAGACAGCCCCTACCCAACAGTGGGCTCACAGTCTAAAAGGGGGACACAGGGAACAAAACCAACCATACTAACAAAATAAAATAGAATAGATATGGACAAGTAAAATAAATAAATAAATAGAGTAATAAATATGTATAAACATATGTAATGTATCAATCAAACAATCGTATTTATTGAGCGTTTACTGTGTGCAGAGCACTGGACTGAGAGCTTGGGAAGTCCAAGTTGGCAACATAAGAGATAGTCCCTACCCAACAGTGGGCTCACAGTCTAAAAGGGCGAGACAGAGAACAAAACCAAACACACTAACAAAATAAAATGAATAGATATGTACAAGTAAAATAAATAGAGTAACAAATATGTACAAACATATATAATGTATCAATCAATCGTATTTATTGAGCGCTTACTGTGTGCAGAGCACTGGACTGAGCGCTTGGGATGTCCAAGTTGGCAACATAGAGAGACAGCCCCTACCCAACAGTGGGCTCACAGTCTAAAAGGGGGAGACAGAGAACAAAACCAAACATACTAACAAAGCAAAATAAATAGGATAGATATGTCCAAGTAAAATAGAGTAACAAATATGTACAATCATATATAATGTATCAATCGTATTTATTGAGCACTTACTGTGTGCAGAGCACTGGACTGAGTGCTTGGGAAGTCCAAGCTGGCAACATGGAGAGACAGTCCCTACCCAACAGTGGGCTCACGGTCTAAAAGGCGGAGACAGAGAACACAACCAAACATACTAACAAAATAAAATAGATAGAACAGATATGGACAAGTAAAATAAATAGAGTAACAAATATGTACAATCATATATAATGTATCAATCAATCGTATTTATTGAGAGGTTACTGTGTGCAGAGCACTGGACTGAGCGCTTGGGAAGTACAAATTGGCAACCTATGGAGACAGTCCCTACCCAACAGTGGGCTCACAGTCTAAAAGGGGGAGACAGAGAACAAAACCAAACACACTAACAAAATAAAATGAATAGATATGTACAAGTAAAATAAGTAGAGTAACAAATATGTACAAACATATATAACGTATCAATCAATCATATTTATTGAGCGCTCTAAAAGGGGGACACAGGGAACAAAACCAAACATACTAACAAAATAAAACAGAATAGATATGTCCAAGTAAAATAAATAAAGAGTAACAAATATGTACAAACATATATAATCAATCAATCGTATTTATTGAGCGCTTACTATGTGCAGAGCACTGTACTGAGCGCTTGGGAAGTCCAAGCTGGCAACATAGACAGTCCCCACCGAACAGTGGGCTCACAGTCTAAAAGTGGGAGACAGGGAACAAAACCAAACATACTAACAAAATAAAATAGAATAGATATGTCCAAGTAAAATAAACAAACAGAACAACAAATACGTACAAACATATATAATGTACCAATCAATCAAATTTATTGAGCGCTCTAAAAGGGGGACACAGGGAACAAAACCAATCATACTAACAAAATAAAACAGAATAGATATGTCCAAGTAAAATAGAGTAACAAATATGTACAAACACATATAATGTATCAATCAATCGTATTTGGGCGCTTACTGTGTGCAGAGCACTGGACTAAGCGCTTGGGAAGTACAAATTGGCAACACACAGAGACAGTCCCTACCCAACAGCGGGCTCACAGTCTAAAAGGGGGAGGTAGAGAACAGAGCCAAACATACCAACACAATAAAATAAATAGGATAGAAATGTACGAGTAAAATAAACAGAGTAATAAATATGTAATGTATCAATCATATTTGGGCGCTTACTGTGTGCAGAGCACTGGACTGAGCGCTTGGGAAGTACAAATTGGCAACACACAGAGACAGTCCCTACCCAACAGCGGGCTCACAGTCTAAAAGGGGGGAGCCAGAGAACAGAGCCAAACATACCAACAAAATAAAATAAATAGGATAGAAATGTACAAGTAAAATAAACAGAGTAATATGTAATGTATCAATCAATCGTATTTGGGCGCTTACTGTGTGCAGAGCACTGGACTGAGCGCTTGGGAAGTACAAATTGGCAACACACAGAGACAGTCCCTACCCAACAGCGGGCTCACAGTCTAAAAGGGGGGAGCCAGAGAACAGAGCCAAACATACCAACAAAATAAAATAAATAGGATAGAAATGTACGAGTAAAATAAACAGAGTAATAAATATGTAATGTATCAATCATATTTGGGCGCTTACTGTGTGCAGAGCACTGGACTGAGCGCTTGGGAAGTACAAATTGGCAACACACAGAGACAGTCCCTACCCAACAGCGGGCTCACAGTCTACAAGGGGGGAGCCAGAGAACAGAGCCAAACATACCAACAAAATAAAATAAACAGGATAGAAATGTACGAGTAAAATAAACAGAGTAATAAATATGTAATGTATCAATCATATTTGGGCGCTTACTGTGTGCAGAGCACTGGACTGAGCGCTTGGGAAGTACAAACTGGCAACACACAGAGACAGTCCCTACCCAACAGCGGGCTCACAGTCTAAAAGGGGGGAGCCAGAGAACAGAGCCAAACATACCAACAAAATAAAATAAATAGGATAGAAATGTACGAGTAAAATAAACAGAGTAATATGTAATGTATCAATCAATCGTATTTGGGCGCTTACTGTGTGCAGAGCACTGGACTGAGCGCTCGGGCAGTACAAGCTGACAACAGGGGGCTCGCACAAGTCCACTTCAGCCGGGCCCCGGCCGGGAGGAAGGCACAAAAATCACAAGCAAAACTTCCTCGTCCACGGAGACTTCGGGGGCGTCTACAACACGGCAGGGCGTCGCCCCCACCTCCGCGTGCACCCTGCTTTTTTTTGGGGGGGGTGTGCGTTTTTTATCCCCCCCCCCCCACTTTGGCACCGCGCTTCTTTTTGGCGCTTTCTTCGCCGGACTCCCTGCCCCCTCTTTTCCTCCTCCCCCCTGCGCGGAGGTTGCACGGTTGAAGTTTCCTCGTCCCGCTCCCTTTCCCCTCCCAGTCTTTTAGGCCCACTGTTGGCTAGGGACTGTCTATGTTGCCAATTTGGACTTCCTGAGCGCTTAGTACAGCGCTGTGCACATAGTAAGCGCTCAATAAATAGGATCGATTTGGCGGAGTCCCCGCCGAGGGGAAGGAGGGGCGCGTGCACAGGCGTTTAGGCCCAATGTTGGGTAGGGACCGTCTCTCTAGGTTGCCAATTTGGACTTCCTAAGCGCTTAGTACAGCGCTGTGCACATAGTAAGCGCTCAATAAATAGGATCGATTTGGCGGAGTCCCCGCCGAGGGGAAGAAAGCGCGTGCACAGGCGTTTAGGCCCAATGTTGGGTAGGGACCGTCTCTCTAGGTTGCCAATTTGGACTTCCTAAGCGCTTAGTACAGCGCTGTGCACATAGTAAGCGCTCAATAAATAGGATCGATTTGGCGGAGTCCCCGCCGAGGGGAAGGAGGGGCGCGTGCACAGGCGTTTAGGCCCAATGTTGGGTAGGGACCGTCTCTCTAGGTTGCCAATTTGGACTTCCTAAGCGCTTAGTACAGCGCTGTGCACATAGTAAGCGCTCAATAAATAGGATCGATTTGGCGGAGTCCCCGCCGAGGGGAAGGAGGGGCGCGTGCACAGGCGTTTAGGCCCAATGTTGGTTAGGGACCGTCTCTCTAGGTTGCCAATTTGGACTTCCTAAGCGCTTAGTACAGCGCTGTGCACATAGTAAGCGCTCAATAAATAGGATCGATTTGGCGGCCGAGGGGAAGGAGGGGCGCGTGCACAGGCGTTTAGGCCCAATGTTGGGTAGGGACCGTCTCTCTAGGTTGCCAATTTGGACTTCCTAAGCGCTTAGTACAGTGCTGTGCACATAGTAAGCGCTCAATAAATAGGATCGATTTGGCGGCCGAGGGGAAGGAGGGGCGCGTGCACAGGCGCGCGCGCGCGCTCCCGCCTCCCCCCCCGCGTTGCCCTCCTTTTCCGCGGCGCGCGCCCGCCCGCCCAGCCCGCGCGCGCGCGCCCACACGCACGCGCGCGCGCCCCCGCCCTCCGAAGCAGCCCCACGGCAAAGTCCCAGAAACCCTTGCAAAAGCCTACAATGAAATTTAAGAAGTTTTTTAGGTTTCGGCGCCATTTTCGATTGGACTGAGAGGTGAGGAGGGATTTTTTTTTTTTCGAGGGAATTCTTCGCGAGGATTTCTCCCCCCCCACCCCGCCCCGCCGCACTGATCCCGGCAGCATGGAAAAATCTGGGAAAAACCTTGAAAAATTCCCGCCCGGCCGCCGGGTTGCAGAGCGCGTTTGGGGGGGCCGCTGAGGAGACCCCCTTAAAGCGCTTACTAAATAGGTGCGGCCAAGAAAACCCGAAAGAGCGGGGGGGTGGCAGGAGAAAAAAGGAGGAAAGGGGAAAATGGTCAGATTATCAGCCTTGTTGAGGGGTGGCTTGCAGTTGTTTTTGACTATGCAGACGGATGGATTAAAAAAAAAAAAAGTCAAAGGGTCCATCCAACTTAATTTGCCAAGAGTTAAATATGGAAAAAAATTGCGATTCATTCTTCTCCTCCCGGACTGAAATTTGCTACTTTTTTTTCTCCTGAGTTCCGAAGTGAAAATTGGACATTGGAGTAAACAAGTTTTGTTAGCAATCCAATGGGGGGAGGTGAATTTTGTAAGGGGAAAGTAAAGAAAGTGTATAGGCTGCAGGGAAGGATTTTTATTTTTTATTTTTTTAGTCATCAGAAAATTAGGACTTTCACCTCGGAAAAGGTTGAAACCGGAGAGGTTGCTTTTGGGGGGGGGGGGAGGCTCTTGAATTTTCGACTGTGAGCCCACTGTTGGGTAGGGACTGTCTCTATGTGTTGCCAGTTTGTACTTCCCAAGCGCTTAGTACAGTGCTCTGCACATAGTAAGCGCTCAATAAATACGATTGATTGATTGATTGAATGATTGCAGGTTTGGGGGATTTAATTTGGGGGGGGAGGTGGGGGAGCAACTGGTGACACTTGGGAAGTATCGATCCCTTGTCTATTGTATCGGCTAATGACGCAGATTCAAAAGTGACAAGGAGGCACTTTGTAGTCTTGTTTCACTAGGAGACCGACCAGTCGAGAGGGAAACCCACAACCTAGGGGGAGGAGGCGTTTTCGGGTGACAAACCGTTACAAAGTTACAGAGAGACGAGGAGGAAGGGGTTAAGTGAAAGGTACAATTGAATCCGATACAAGTGGCTGAGTTTGCAAAGCGGATTGGAAGGGGAACTTCACCGCATATGGACGCCTTCAACCCCACTGCCATTTCAATGCTACTTTTGTTTTCCGAGCAGTCAATAAGGAAGCGTTAAACTGGGGGCTAAAGTTTAGGGGGGGACTTAAACCCTAGGATCATCACCCCAATGGTGTTCGTATTTGATGGACCCGATTTAATTCGGAGGGGGGTTTGGTGGTTTAAACCTCTATATTTACCGTGTATTTGTTCTCATGTGTGTTTTTTTTCTTTTTAAAGGTGTTCTGCAATGGGTATATCGTGATTTAACCGTTAATGGGAATTCATTTGTAAATAAAATAGCGAAATCAGGACAAAATTCAGTTAAGTTTAATTGTACCACCGTGTTGTTTTGGGGGGAGGCTTTTTTTTCCTCCTCTAAAATGGAAATCTGTATTGTTTTAGAGGCCTTGTATACTCTGGCAAATAGTGGTATGCGTATTAATGCCGGATTTCATCTGCTAGTGTAAGTTTTTATAACTAGAGTTTTTCTCTCATTTTACCTTGCTGTTCTATTAACAACGGTCATTTACTATTTCTGTTGAACTAAAGACAGATTCAAAAGTACCGATTTGCCTCTTTTGCAATAAAACTTGACGTTTCCCACTCTAGGCACGTTTACTTTAACTATAAAATGTTTTTTACTTTTTTCTGAAAATCAAAGTTGGGACATTTTCCAAAATAAAAGGTGTTAGGGGCATTGGGGGGTTTCTGTTGCTTTGGCTTTTTTTTTTGTATAAATTTTTTGAAGTATATGCCCCTAACTGTCGTTAAGATGGTTTTAAATATTTATTGGAAACAGGAAGAAGTATTCATTCTGTTGTTGGAAGTTACCCTTTTTTTTCTCTTACAGAAAAACTATATAGTGAGTTCATTGTATGATTTAGGACTACATACAGTGCCAATGACTTCAGAGCATTATATTTAATGGCTTTCTATGGAGTTGTTGTAGACAGGAAATAGAGTGACTTGACATCAAGTATTTAAACCTCTGACATGTTTTGATAGGGGTCATTTATAATACTTAAAACTTACTGGACTTTGGAGAGTAATTAGTTTAACGTGTAAGTGTTAAAAATGATTTGAACCGTGTAAAATGATCAGATGTAAACTCCACCCCCCCAAAAAAAAAATAGCCAGGGGTGAACAATAATTTACAAGTTATAGCATTTGCTAAGTCGGTTAGTTAAGATCCATTTCTGATGCCCCGAGAGATACTATATGTAGGTATTCAGCCCCTGTCTTAGGAAGAGCTGAAGAAACCAGGTGACAAATTTCATCGTCCGGCCTTAATGTACCGAAAGAATCTTCCGTGTGTTTTTATAACAAGCAAAGACAAAAAAAATTGTTTCTGTTGGGGAACTAGGTTGAAACGGTGATGTAAACATGTAGTAAACACAGAGCAACAGGAGGGAAGTTTAAGTGGAACTTCGGGGCTGGTAAAGTGATCCAGATGTAGCCAAATTAATTAAGCCGGGGCCTGTTCATTGTGCGTTTAAGTAATATCGATCATCTCCGTCCCAGAGGTTGGTTTCTCTCCTCCCTGTCCTTACTTCCAAAACCGACCTCCTTCTGTTCTTTCACTACCAAATGTTTCTAGGGTTCAGCTTCCTTTCCTTGTTTAATTGCAAGTTGGATGAGTTGCCTGTGGCAAAAAAAGAAGTTGTAAGCAGCACCGTACTGCCCTCCAGGTCGAGAGTACTGAGGAGAAACTTGTGGAGCCTGGGAATCTTACTGTGGTCTAACTGAAGCTGTAAAGTATGTTAATTTTTGAAAGATAAACAACTCTAATGCATTTACGGCCTAATCATAATCTTTACTTTGTTCTCTAACCATTGGGGAAAATTTGGCTTTGTATTCAGGACCGCTGTAAACTATTTGAATCTTTTAGTTGGACTGCTTTCTTATAAGGGCAAATCACTTGATAAATCGTTATTTACCACGATTCACTTTCTTTTGTGCAAAGCATCGTGGGGGGAGGGAGGGGGGACAGTTTTGGTGATGGCTGGGAACTGACAGTTTTGCATGCATGATAGACACGCTTGAAAGAAGGCCTTGCATTCTGGACAAAAATTTGGTTAACTGTAACAGGTACGGCTCTGCTCTTTGTGCATCCTTAGCTCGATCACGGCATTTTTGTGGGTTCTGAAACTCGGTAGCTGGAAACACATGGCAGTCTTCTATCAACCACTGGGTACATTTCTAGCCATTAACCACATTTGTGCCTATTAAATATTCTGCAGAGCCCTTAATTTCCATTGTTCAGACTAAAACAGAGGTGAAAGAGCCAGATAGGTGACTCACCGATGTATCCAGAAGTGGATTATAATTATGTACCAGTCACCGTTTTTAGCTTTGTTTTTACCCCCTTTCTTGTACCTGGGCTAAAAAGGAGAAAACGCCATACTCCGGGGGGGACCGGGGCATTAACGAGATCTTTCTTGGAGCTCTGTTGTTTTTTTTTTTTTTTCTTGAGAACCTTGACCAGTCTGGATTCCCCGAATAACAGTTTTTACAGGTTCCCTCCCCTTCCCTCTTCCTTTCTTCCTTCCCTGTCTGCCTCTCTCCCACTTCCTGGAAACCAAGTCGGGAATGGCTCGTGTTCTCCCTCCCCCTGGGCATCGCCTGGGCCCTGGGGTGGGAGTTGCCAGGAGAGGAGGTGGGGCCCCCTGGGTCCCGCGGCGGGGCTCCAGGGTTGGAGGGCAAGAAACGACCCAGTCTCCCAACCCGGCTGGCCTCCCCACCTCCACCTGCCACTCGCCCAAACCCCTGGTCCCCCAGCCCCGGGTTGCCCGAGGGCCAGCGCCGGCCTTTCTGCCCGGGCGGGGGAGGGCGGGGCCGCGCGGCCTCTCCCCGCGCCGCCCAGGCCGGCCCAACGCGACCCCCTTTTGCACCCTCCCGTTGACCTCCTGTAGACAGAGGCCCGAGCCTCGACACCCCCCCACCCCGCCGCCAAACGGGGGGAGGTGACCAACACCTGGCCCGCACCCTCCGACCGCCTCCATCCTCCGAAAATCCGAGGAGCGGGCCGGCCGTCCGCAGAGCGTCAATCACGGTGGCGAAACCCCCTCCCCCCAATTACCGACCCCCTCTTTAAGCTGCCCCGGGTGAAGAAAAGAAAAGATCAAGGTGTCACTAACCTGTGGCTTCGGTTTCTCGCTTTCCACCTTTTGTCTCACCTGCAGGTCTCGAAATACACCGGTCCTGCCGCGGCTCTCCCGGTAATCCCCCTCTGGGGAGCCGGCGGTGCAATTCGAGTTAAGGCGGCAGCCCCTCCGTGGCGTGCCCACCCCTCCCTGGTGTGCCCACCCACTTGCACAGAGGGAGGGCCTGCGGCGGCACGTGTCGCCGCGCCCTGCCCCCGCCCGATGCCCTCGGCGGGCGTCCCGATGGACCCGACCCTGCTCGGTGGGCCCGGGCACCACTGGCTTCCACTGGCCCTTGGGGTGGCACAAAAGCATCATCGGGTCCGCCGAGAGGGCAGGGCGTCCCCCCCTTGGAGACTAGGACTCGGCTCGGACTGCCGTTTAAATGTCCCCAATTGGAGGGACCCAAACCTTCAAGATGATGTCAGCCCACCGATGGCAAAATTCAACTCGTGGAAAGTCAAGCGAGAACTTCTAGGAAACGTGCCTTCTTCGACTTCAGTCGCGGAATCACTGTAGACGTTGCGCTACTTAAATGGGCAGCGGGTTGCCATTTCACGGCCCTGGCACGTTTTCAGTGCCGGGTTTCAGTTTATGCAAATGTCACGTCGTATGCAAACGGCATGTAGACCGATTAGCCGTGGGGTCAGATAACGTTCAGGTGCCGACAGGCCCGGAGATTCGGGTGGCCTCCCGCCGGGGATTAGTTCAAAATGTAGCTTCCAGTCTGAGCGAGGAAAGCCTTTTCCTAATTGCATTTTGAGGAGACCGAATATTATTCGAAAACTCAGTTTTCCTAATACGGGTAATGTAGGCACCCGTGGATTTAGTACCGCGGCCGGCAATGTTAGATGAATCATCTAGCACGTGAGTCTGAAAGGGAAAAAGGAGAAATATCGGCGGCGCAATATAATTTTTCTCTTGAGAATACGGTGGTTTCGCTCCCGGTACAATTTTCGTCCGATTGGTTCTGCAGAGAAATACTAAAAACCGTACCCTTGTTCAGAAAGACCCTGCGAACTGAGATTAACGTTTGCAACGATATCGATGTTTGTTAACTGTGTAAGCCTTTGAGTCATTACCATGATAAAGATAAAATAGCTAATTGAAACAAAGTAAGTGTCCCTCTTAACATACTTCTGGCTATTGTCCGTTCAGATTCCGTGGTGTATTGTTGCGACTGAAACAAAGGCAGTGTTTCCGCATCAACTCTGTAATGTTCACCTCTTCGGGGTTTTTTTATTTGACACTTTTCCACACCCACGGGATTCTTGGGAGCAGGTGTCTTCTGCTTTGGGAGGCAGGGGATGGTCATGGGAAATTATTATTCAGCCAGGTCACAAACGTTCAAATGCGTTTGAAGACTTAGGTTGTTTCCCTCTTTCAAAGTGCTTAGAAGGTGTGCCGAGACCTTAATACCACCGAGCCCGATCGATACAGTGTGGTAGGAATCGCTGTCAGTTGAAAAGTGCACTTAAACTTGTTTTGTTGTATTCTAGTTCCTTTGGCCACCGACATTATGCATCGTTACTAACGTCGAGGTGAGTAAGCGGAAATAAAAATGCCAAGACATTTACAATGAACTCAATCTGAAAGTGAAAAAAATGCAAATTAATCATTGACTTGTGTGACTCGGTGGGCATCTTCCATGATCGGTTTCCTCTCGTAGGCATTAGCCGCGCCGACTACTACCTTGAAAGTAAGAACCTGCCGGCCGTGAAAATACCTTTTCCTTTAAAACTTACCTCCCGATCCCCCTTCGCTATTGCTGTCACTCGACTCCTTGTCTCTTACCGCCAAAGCCCACGCCCTGCCCTCCCTCCCCACCAACTTCCAACCCGAGAGGGCATGATTTGTATAGATTCCGAATCTGAGCGGTCCTGGGTTACTTTAACTGAGAGGGCCGGGGGGAAAGGGAGGCATCCAAGTCGGCCTGTAAAATATATTTTTCTGCTGGTTAGTGAATTAGCCCTACCTGTGAGGGGGGGAATAATTTTTCACTCTTTTGCAATTCACTCCTTCCTGAACAGGTGGTGCGGCTGCTATTTCCGGGTGGTTCAAAAATCCGAGTGTAAACTCTATCAACAAGCATCCTAAGTAAGTTTTTGATGCTATCGGTTTTTAAAATTTCACCCCAAGTACAATCGTCTTCCTCAGAGCACTTCCGAAGGCTTTAAGACTGCTCGCCCCGAATACTGCTTGCTCTCGAAACTGCAGGTTGCCTATGTGCGTGTCTCCGGAGTGATCTGCCTCAACTTCTCGTTTAAACCCCGCGGTGGCTCGATCTTTGGTCCTGAACAAACCTGCCTCGGCCTTTGGAACGCGCGCCCACAAAGCCGCCTTGGGGGGTTGTAGCAGCACATCATGGTTTGTAGGGACAAGGAGATACAGACCATTCTGGGCTGCCTCAATCCCCGAAGGAAAACGCGGGAGAACTGGGCCCGGGGCGTTTGTGCCGTGGGGAGGGAGCCTCTCCCGGCAAGGCAGGTGGCGAAGCCCGGGCCGATCCGGCAGGTAAGTGTGCAGGGACGGTGGTGTTCGAGCCCCCCTATGTCGGCCGTGCCCTAGCAGCACGTAAATACTGGAGTTTGGGGATGCCTCGTTGCTCTCCAGTATTGCATTGCTGCTTGAGCGAGGCCGGACCCTCCGCGCCGCCGCCTGCCAACCCGACGGACCCGGGCGTTTTCCGTGTGACCCTCTTTAATCCGTACAGAGGATGTCCCCGTTGTCATGTTTTCATTCATTAAACGTTCGAGTTTTGACTCATTAAACGGGCTTGTGCGTGTGGTTCTCCGGGGTGATCGTGGCGCGCTGGGGGCGGGCGAAGGACAAAAAAAAAAGGAGTTTCCAAACTTATTTGGTCCCGTGGGGGAGTTGGGGATGTCCCGAAGGCAACGAAGGAAGTCCAGAAGGTGCAAGGGGAGGTCGAACCGACTTGAGAAGTCCGAGGGTGGCTTGGGAGTGGTTGCCCGCCGCCGGTCCCCACGGATTCCCGCACACGGGGCTTCTCCGGCTGCTGTTGCTGCCGGTTGGGGCTGCGGCCAAGAGTCGGGAGCGGAGGCCGGGCTGCCCACCGGTAGAGAAACCGAGGACCCGAGACCTCCCCCCGCCCCAAATACACATACACACCCCTCCTGTAGAGTGGTCCCTCCAGGGGGGCTGAACCCGGAGCTCAAAAGTATTGAGCGCCTACTGTGTGCAAAGCACTGCTCACCCTGACAGCGCGGCCTCTTGGCCTGTAAGGCCGCGCTCGGGGGGGGCGAGAGCGGGGCGAACCTCGTTCATTCATTCAATCGTATTTATTGACCGCCTACGGTGTACTAAGCGCTTGGGAAGTACAAATCGGCAACATATAGAGACGGTCCCTATCCAGCAACGGGCTCACGGTCTAGAATGGGGAGACAGACAACAAAACAAGTAGGTGTCAATACCATCAGAATAAATAGAATTATAGCTAAGTACACATCATTAATAAAATAGAGTAATAAATATGTACAAATATGCACAAGGACTGTGGGGAGGGGAAGGGCAGAGGGAGGGAGTAAGGCGATGGGGAGAGGAGAGGAAAAGGGGGGCTCAGCCTGGGAAGGCCTCCTGGAGGAGGTGGGCTCAGTACGGCTTTGAAGGGAGGAAAAGAGCTTGCGGACTTAAGCGGCGCGGCCCGAGAACCCCCGTTTGCGGGAGGAGAAGGGCTTAGCTTCTAGGTAAGCAGCCGCTCAACTCCGAGGGTGGGAGTGGAAGGGCCCGCGGGTCGCTTCAACGCTGGCGCTCGTTTCCAAATTCTGTCCCTGTTAAAAAAAAAAAAGCGAACTGCTTCCTTCCCCGGCACACCTGGCCCCTTGCGGGACCGCGATGTGGAAAAACGGCCAAAGTGGGGAGTGGCCGGTGACATTGGCTCAAAGGGCCTGACGGCCAGGGTGACCGGTGCGGGCAGTTGAGGCATCTCCAGCCTATCGCGTGGCAAAACAACAAAAAAAAAGGTGTTCATCAATAATCCCCACTCCGGGATTCCATCCCCACCTCGAGGAGCACTTTCGCTGGAAGGCCTGCAAGGAAAGACCCTCAATTCCATCGTCACCTTATTTCCTCATATCCAAGAGTGGCTAGTCTTATAATAATAATAATGATGGCATTTATTAAACGGTTACTACGTGCAAAGCACGCGCTTACTATGTGCAAAGCACTGTTCTAAGCGCAGGGGAGGTTACAAGGTGATCAGGTTGTCCCGGGGGGGGGGGGCTTACAGTCTTAATCCACATTTTACAGATAAGGTAACTGAGGCCCAGAGAAAGTTAAGTGACTTGCCCAAAGTAACACAGCTGACAATTGGCAGAGTCGGAATTTGAACCCATGACCTCTGACTCCAAAGCCCATGCTCTTTCCACTGAGCCACAATGCTTATCATCATCATGGTATTTGTTAAGCGCTTACTCTCTGCGAAGCACTATTCTAAGCTCTAGATACAAGGTAAATCAGGTTGGGTACAGTCCTTGTCCCGTATAGGCAGGCCTCTTAAACCCCATTTTACGGAGGCGGTAACAGACAGAGGGAAGTGAAGTGACTTGCCCAAGGTCACAAAGCAGACAAGCCGCAGAGGTAGGATTAGAACCCATGACCTACGTGCCGAAGGTACCTAGGAGGTGAGAGAAAGTTACTGCCTCCCACGGTCGGCTTGAGAAAGCCGTTGTGCCACCACCACCGGCCTAGTGCGGCCCCCGGACTGCCCAAGGGAGAGAGTTGGACGGCGGGTCAGCTCGGATGGATTCAGTTTCTCCATGCGAAGGGTTTTCCTATAAGCAAATTGGAAAACTTTGCCGGGTAAAGAAGAGCGGCCAGAGCCTCATCGGTCATTGGAAAAGCTGTGGAATCTGCATTGCGAGGAGGGGAATCCTCTAAACCCCCGGGAAATCCCCCTGTGTTTGTGATGGTTTAAATGTGGCCTTACCCTGAAAGCAGGGGGCTGGACTAGATGACCTCTCCAAGTTGCATCCTGTGCTGAGGTCTCTGGAGGTGCCATGGTTTTTGTGGGATTTCTCTCCGGGCCCGAGCGGCCGGCGTGGCCGCTGCCCTCGGGAGGAAGGCACCGGTGTCGCCCGCACTCGAAACCACTTTACAAAGACGGGCGAGAAACAGTGCCACAAGGCTATTTCCCTTTCTCGAGGCTGGCAAGGGGGGGGGGTGCCACCTTGAGCTTCTGCCCTCTCGCTGCCAGGTCCCAGGGAGCGACTATGCCGACCTGCGGAAAGGTGGTCGGACCCGCCCGGAGGGGCTAAGGGTCGCCCCTCCCCGGGCCCAGGTGGCGTGGGCCGGGGCGATGAGGTCCGGGGGCCGGCCTTCGATGAAGCTGAGCGGAGGAGAGGAAGGCGTGGGACACGAAACCGGGGGGGGAACGAGGACGAGGGGGCAACTCCCTCCCTACTGAGAGCTCCCCTCCTCCAGGAGGCCTTCCCAGACTGAGCCCCCTCCTTCCTCTCCCCCCCATCTTACCTCCTTCCCCGCCCCACACCACCTGTATATATGTACATACGTTAGTACGTATTTATTACTCTATTTTATTTGTACATATTTATTCTATTTATTTTAATAGGTTTTGTTTTGTTGCCCGTCTCCCCCTCCTAGACTGTGAGCCCGCTGTTGGGTAGGGACCGTCTCTATATGTTACCAACTTGTGCTTCCCAAGCGCTTAGTACAGTGCTGTGCACCCAGTAAGCGCTCAATAAATATGACTGAACGAATGAATGAATGGCCCTACTGAGAGCTCACCTCCTCCAGGAGGCCTTCCCAGACTGAGCCCCTTCCTTCCTCTCCCCCTCGTCCCCCTCTCCATCCCCCCATTTTACCTCCTTCCCTTCCCCACAGCACCTGTATATATGTTTGTACATATTTATTACTCTATTTTACTTTTCCATATCTATTCTGTTTATTTTATTTTGTTAGTATGTTTGGTTTTGTTCTCTGCCTCCCCCTTTAAGACTGTGAGCCCACTGTTGGGTAGGGACTGTCTCTATATGTTGCCAATTTGTGCTTCCCAAGCGCTCAGTACAGTGCTCTACACATAGTAAGCGCTCAATAAATACGATTGATGTTGATGATGATGATGATGATGATGATGAATGAACTTGAGCACCCACCTTGGCTAAGGAAGGCCGCCACCTCTGCCCCGACGAGGAACGGAGGCGTGGCAGGCGTGGAATGTGTTGCCGACTTGTACTTCCCAAGCGCTTAGTCCAGCGCTTTGCACACTGTAAGCGTTCAATAAATACGATTGATTGATTGATTGATTGATTATGAAACGAGGGAAGCGGTGGGGAGGCGGGTCCGGGCGAGCAGGGTCCGCTCCTCCCCGCTGCACCTGCACTCGGCCCCGGGGCTCCCGCCCAACCGAGGGCCTCGGCCTCGGCTCGGCGGCTTTTCCAAAAGGAAAAGTTCCCGCGCCCGGGTAAACCTGCTCCACGCCCTCCCTCCCGCCCTCTCCCAGTTGCCCGCGGCTTCCCGGGAAAAGCCTTCCCGCTTCCCGGCCCTCCTCCTGGTTGGGAGGCGCCGGGGGGATCCGTTCCCACGTTGGAAAGGCCGGCGGGCACAGCGCGGGCAGGTAGGGCGGATAATAATAATAATAATGATGGTATTTGTTAAACGCTTACTATGTGCAAAGCACTGTTCTAAGCGCTGGGGTAGATACAAGGTAATCTGGTTGTCCCACGAGGGGCTCCTAGTCTTTATCCCCATTTTACAGACGAGGGAACTGAGGCCCAGAGAAGTGAAGTGACTTGCCCAAAGTCACTCAGCTGACAGTTGGCGGAGCCGGGATTCGAACCCACGACCTCCGACTCCAAAGCCCGGGCTCTTTCCACTGAGCCACGCTGGCGGATGCAGGGTGGGTGGGCACAGGGTGGGCTCTGGCAAGCGGGGCAGCCCCCGCCTTGGAGAGACGGGACCCCCACGCGTGGGATGGGCCGGGGGCCGCCGCCCCGGGAGGCACCTGTATATACGTTTGTACATATTTATTACTCTATTTAACTTGTCCATATCTATTCTATTTATTTTATTTTGTTAGTATGTTTGGTTTTGTTCTCTGTCTCCCCCTTTTAGACTGTGAGCCCACTGTTGGGTAGGGACTGTCTCTATGTGTTGCCAACTTGGACTTCCCAAGCGCTTAGTACAGTGCTCTGCACATAATAAGCGCTCAATAAATACGATTGATGATGATGATGATGAAGGTGAGGCCACGGCCCCCGACAGGCTCCTCCCTCTCCTTCCAGGACGGCCCACGACCCCCGGCCGCCTCTCCCGTCCGGGAACCGCCCCGGTCAATGGAGCAACCGGGAGCAGTGTTGCACGGCGAGGGAGTCGACACCTGGTAATATCGACCGATTGGTCATAACAATAATAATAATAATAATAATGGCATTTATCAAGCGCTTACTATGTGCAAAGCACTGTTCTAAGCGCTGGGGAGGTTACAAGGTGATCAGGTTGTCCCACGGGGGGCTCGCAGTCTTCATGCCCATTTTACAGATGAGGGAACTGGTCATCAATACTAGTTACCGAGCGCTTACCGTACAACCCAAGCCAGGCTCAGTCCGGTCACGAAAACAGCAACAGGGAACCAGGTCAGAGGACCAGGTCATCGGGGTCGTGGTTGGGCCCGTACCTCTGGCACTCTCTGGTCCCTGCTAAGGAAGCTTCTCCATCCCCCCCATCTTACCTCCTTCCATTCTCCACAGCACCTGTATATATGTATATATGTCTGTACATATTTATTACTCTATTTTAATTGTACATATCTATTCTATTTATTTTATTTTGCTTGTTTGGTTTTGTTCTGTCTCCCCCTTTTAGACTGTGAGCCCACTGCTGGGTAGGGACTGTCTCTATATGTTGCCAACTTGGACTTCCCAAGCGCTTAGTACAGTGCTCTGCACACAGTAAGCGCTCAATAAATACGATTGATTGATTGATTTTTCCAGGAGAAAAGTTTCCCCTTTTACTTGGAAGCCGTTCCCAGCGGGACCGTCTCAGGATGCCCGGCGGGCGCTTCCATTGTCCAGGGTGAACAGGACGGATCGAGAAGTTCTACTCTAAGATTAACATAGTAGATGGGACAATCCCTCTGAGTCCTAGGAACTTCTTGGAAAAAGGTTTCCTAGGGAAAATATGTTTAGACTTTAAAATTTTTGTTTAAACCTGGGAAGCCATTCCTAGCGGGACCGTCTCAGGATGCCCGACAGGCGCTTCCATTGTCCAGGGTGAACAGGAGGGATCGAGAAGTTCTACTCTAAGATTAACGTAGTAGTTGGGACAATCTCTCTGAGTCTTAGTAACTTCTTGGAAAAAGGTTTCCTAAGTAAAATATGTTTAGACTTTAAAATTTTTGTTTAAACCTGGGAAGCCGTTCCTAGCGGGACCGTCTCAGGATGCCCAACAGGCGCTTCCATTGTTCAGGGTGAACAGGAGGGATCGAGAAGTTCTACTCTAGGATTAACATAGTAGATAGGACAATCTCTCTGAGTCTTAGGAACTTCTCGGAAAAAGGTTTCCTAGGTAAAATATGTTTAGACTTTAAAATTTTTGTTTAAACTTGGGAAGCCGTTCCTAGCGGGACCGTCTCAGGGTGCCCGACAGGCGTTTCCATTGTCCAGGGTGAACAGGAGGGATCGAGAAGTTCTACTCTAGGATTAACATAGTAGATGGGACAATCTCTCTGAGTCTTAGGAACTTCTCGGAAAAAGGTTTCCTAGGGAAAATATGTTTAGACTTTAAAATTTTTGTTTAAACCTGGGAAGCCGTTCCTAGTGGGACCGTCTCAGGATGCCCGACAGGCGCTTCCATTGTCCAGGGTGAACAGGAGGGATCGAGAAGTTCTACTCTAAGATTAACATAGTAGTTGGGACAACCTCTCTGAGTTTTAGGAACTTCTCAGAAGAAGGTTTCCTAGGTAAAATGTTTAGACTTTAAAATTTTTGTTTAAACCTGGGAAGCCGTTCCTAGGCGGGACCGTCTCAGGATGCCCGACAGGTGCTTCTATTGTCCAGGGTGAACAGGAGGGATCGAGAAGTTCTCCTCTAAGATTAACATAGTAGATGGGACAATATCTCTGAGTCTTAGGAACTTCTCGGAAAAAGGTTTCCTAGGGAAAATATGTTTAGACTTTAAAATTTTTGTTTAAACCTGGGAAGCCGTTCCTAGCGGGACTGTCTCAGGGTGCCTGACAGAAACTTCCATTGTCCAGGGTGAACAGGAGGGCCCGAGAAGTTCTACTCTAGGATTAACATAGTAGATGGGACAATCTCTCGGAGTCTTAGGAACTTCTCGGAAAAAGGTTTCCTAGGTAAAATATGTTTAGACTTTAAAATTTTTGTTTAAACCTAGGTTTCCTTTTCTGTTTTTCCAAGTGAAGAAACTCACCAGCACAGTCGGACTGAAAGAATGACCGAGTCGGGAGTTGCAGGCAATTTCGGGTATAGAAATACATACATATTTCCAGAGTTTAGGTGTCATGGCAATACACACGCCTACATGGCATTGATTACTGTCAGAGGTCATGGGTTCTAATCCTGGCTCTGCCACTTGTCAGCTGTGTGACTTTGGTCAAGTCACTTAACTTCTCTGTGCCTCAGTTCTCTCATCTGGGAAATGGGGATTAAGACTGTGAGCCCCATGTGGGACAACCTGATTATTCAATCGTATTTATTGAGCGCTTACTGTGTGCAGAGCACTGTACTAAGCGCTTGGGAAGTACAAGTCGATAATAAATCAATTCCAGCTTAAACAAATAATTCTGAGTTCAATACACCACATCCCATCTACTTCTCATAAAGGGGATGAGCAGGTAATCCTCTACAGGAACCAGACAGCTTTTAAGTCAAAACTGGCCAACAAGGCAGAGAAAATACGACCAGTAGTGATTTTTCTTTCTTTTCAGTGGTCCAACACGATCAATTAAATTAATTTTACTCAGCTTGGCTGTTAAAACTCAAGATTTAAATTCCAAAGTACTATCATATTACCTTGCTCTCACTTTGGTACAGAAAAGATTTACACCAGTTCTAACTCATTTAAAGCTTTAGGGAACCTACATCCCTCCTTTTATAACCAATCAAGCTATACCAGAATGGGACTGGAAAAAGGAGGGATGACATTTCCTTCCTGAAATTTCATGAAAGTTTCTTCTACAGTTCAGTCTTCTAAATTTATAGTTGCCTTTCCTCATCCTTTCACTCACTGTTATTGCTTACCTGGAATATTTAGTTTTGTTTTCCCAATTCCATTCTTCCACAGTCACTCCCTCAGCCCATCCTCTTTTCCTGTTCCATTCATTCATTCAATCATATTTATTGAGCGCTACTGTGTGCAGAGCACTGTACTAAGCGCTTGGGGAGTACAAGTTGGCAACATATAGAGACGGTCCCTACCCAGCAACGGGCTCACAGTCTAGAAGGGGGAGACAGATGATAAAACAAAACATGTAGACAGGTGTCAAAGCCGTCAGAATGAATAGAATTATAGCTATATGCACATCATTAACAAAATAAATAGAATAGTAAATATGTACAAGTAAAATAGAGTAATAAATCTGTACAAATATATACACGTGCTGTGGGGAGGGGAAGGAGGTAGGGCAGAAGCGACGGGGAGGGGAGGAGGAGAGGAAAAAGGGGGCTCAGTCTGGGAAGGCCTCCTGGAGGAGGTGAGCTCTCAGTAGGGCCTTGAAGGGAGGAAGAGAGCTAGTTTGGCGGATGTGTGGAGGGAGGGCATTCCAGGCCAGAGGAAGGATGTGGGCCGGGAGTCGACGGCGGGACAGGCGAGAACGAGGCACAGTGAGGAGGTTAGAGGCAGAGGAATGGAGGGTGCAGGCTGAGCTGTAGAAGGAGAGAAGGGAGGTGAGGCAGGAGGGGGCGAGGTGATGGACAGCCTTGAAGCTGAGAGTGAGGAGTTTTTGCTTGATTCGTAGGTTGACAGGCAGCCTCTGGAGATTTTTGACGGGGGGAGTGACATGCCTAGAGTCTTCCTGTACAAAGATAATCTGGGCAGCAAAGTATAGACTGAAGCGGGGAGAGACAGGAGGATGGAAGATCAGAAAGGAGGCCGATGGCAGTAATCCAGTCGGGATAGGATGAGTGATTGAACCAGCAAGGTAGCGGTTTGGATGGAGAGGAAAGGGTGGATCTTGGCGATGATGTGGAGGTGAGACTGGCGGGTTTTGGTGAAGGACTGGATGTGTGGGGTGAACGAGAGAGCGGAGTCGAGGATGAAACCAAGGTTGCGGGCTTGTGAGACAGGAAGGACGGTAGTGCCGTCTACAGTGATGGGAAAGTCAGGGAGAGGACAGGGTTTGGGAGGGAAGATTAAGGAGCTCAGTCTTGGACATGTTGAGTTTTAGATGGTGGGCAGACATCCAGATGGAGATGTCCTGAAGGCAGGAGGAGATACGAGCCTGGAGGGAGGGCGAGAGAACAGGGGTGGAGATGTAGATTTGTATCTACATCTTTGTACCTTGTATCCCCGCTAGCGCTTAGATCAGTGCTAGACACATAATAAGTGGTTAACAAATGCTATCATTATTATTACTGTTGTGTGATACCCTGGATGGATTACCCATTGCTTTTGAGCAGTGGGTGTCTAGCAAGTAGTAACTATATATATATATATATATGTATATATATATATATCTATATCTCAGTAGGATACATATATATATATCAATAGGAGAGGCTGTACCAACAGCAGAACTCTCCCTGAGAAACTAACAATGAGATGAGCATCAATATTTCACCCTGGGATTCTTATCTCCCTCTCGTGAAATTGTGTACTCACTGGCTCAATTATGACATGCCATCTGGGGTAGTTAAATGTTCATCTATGGGATACAAAAGTGTGTATGTACTCATTTTTGTGAATATAAATTCTCACAAGGGGAAAATTAGGGCTTGTTCCCCGACAGTTTCCACTAAAAACAATAGGGCTAGATTTGATGACTCTTTTGTCCTTCATAGTCATTAATGAAGGAAGTCTCCAAAGGCAAAACAGGGTCCTGATCCAACAGTTCCATCTTGACTATGGGGGAAAGGAAAAAGCTGCTCATCTTCACTTAACCCATAACAATTAGGGAACTCTTAATGGAAAGTTATCCTACAGTTCTGGGATCAGGAGAATTTGAAATTTAAGTACATTTTATGTTTCATTTTACAAGCAAATGATGTTTCTCAGTGATCAGAATTAAAAGACGATATTTCTGAGAATAAAAACTGTGGCGGAAATGGAAGAATTATTCTTAAAAGCCATTCAGCAGCTAGCTTGGTGGCTGGAATGATCAGCTGTAGAATAAACACTTGTGCTGAATTATGGGTCTAGTTGTAATGGGATAATCCATAACAAATTGTAACTCTGCATTTAGTTATTTATAGAGCTTATTAAGTGTTTACTAGATGCTAAGCACTGTGCAAAGTGTTGAGGAAGATTCCAACATAACAGATCAGATACAGTCCCTGTCCTACATGGGGCTCATAGTCTAGCTGGGGATAGGCAGATAAAGATAATGGTGATGATGGACTGCAGACAACAAAAAGTAAACAGAATCAATAAACTGATAAATTTTAAGACTAGTAGAAAATATACCTTAAAAATCGGAAACTTCAGACTTCCCACTGCTCCAGGTAGACAATGCTTAGTCATCTTAACCTTTGGTTGCATTTCACATATGCAAGCAATGGTAAAGTTAATGATAAATGCGTTAATGCTAGTGATGCTATGGTTTAACAAAAAATATACGCTATTTAAGAGGGAGGAGGTAAGGGAGCCGATAACACGGAGTGAACACTCACTGTTTATACCCTCCCCTCCTCTGGCCCTTATGTGTGTTGCATATATAATCAAGTGTACACTCCTCCATCCCTCACCTCCAACGATATGGCCTCCTACTTCGTTAGTAAGATTAACACTAATCAGGTCTGTGCTCCCCAAAGTCTCCCCTCCCCCCTCAATCCTCTCCGCTATTCTCCCATCTTTCCCAGCAGTATCTTCAGATGAGATCTCCTCCCTCCTCTCAAGGGCCACCCCATCCACCTGTGCTTCGGACCCCATTCCCTCTCATCTTATGAAAACTCTCGCCCCTTCCCTCCTCCCCTCCTTAACTTGCATCTTCAACCACTCACTGTCCACTGGTTCCTTCCCCTCTGCCTTCAGACATGCCCACGTCTCCCCCATCCTAAAAAAATCCTCTCGACCCCACTGCCCCTTCTAGTTATCGCCCATCTCCCTCCTACCCTTCTTTTCCAAAATCCTAGAACGAGTCATCTACATTCACTACCTCGAATTCCTCAACTCCAACTCTCTCCTAGACCCCCTCCAATATAGCTTCCGTCCCCTACACTCCACCGAAACTGCCCTCTCAAACGTGACCAATGACCTCCTTCTTGCCAAATCCAATGGCTTCTACTCCGTCCTAATCCTCCTCGACATCTCAGCTACCTTCAACACTGTGGACCACCCCCCTCCTCCTCAACACACTATCCACCCTTGGCTCAAGTGCTCAATAAATACGACTGAATGAATGAATTTATTCTGATTGCCCCATTTTAAATATTTTTCATGTCTGTCTCCCACAGTAGAATTACAGTAAACTTACTGTGGCCCAGGAAACATGTTTCATGTTAGGGAAGCGGCATAGCCTAGTGAAACAAGCATGAGTCTGTTAGCTGCAAGATGGGTTCTAGCCCTAGTTCTGCCACTTGACTGCTCTTTAACTTTGGGTAAGTCACTTTACCTGTGCCTCCGTTTCCCCATTTGTAAAATGGAGATCAAATACCTATTGTCCCTCCCTTAGACTGTGAGCTCCGTATGAGACAGAGACTGTTTCTGACTTACACCATGCTTGCCATATAGTACGGACATAATAAATACCATCATTATTATTGTACTTTCCCAAGTGCTTAGTCTGGTGCATTACACCTAACAGTGAGAGCTCAATCAATACTTTTACTACTACTAGGCAACAATCCTTATTCCAATGCCATAAACAGTACAATGTCTACCTAACCATTCATCTTTCAATCTAATAAAAGCAACTCAGTGAAAGTCAAAGGCAAGCAAGATACAATCACATTTTCGATTGTGATCTTTTTTGAAAGTAGCACTCCTGTGACAAACTCATTTATAACAGTACTGTTACAGCCTCTAATCTTTTAACCTTCACCGTCATTATTTCTCTGAATTAGCTTACATCTCCAAAAGTGTCCGACTGAAATCCCAGAGAAAATTAGATGTCACTATATCTACATCAAGGAGCTGATGTTGAGGGATCTCAACAGTTCTCTTCCTTTTTTTTTTTCCTTTTAAAATTAGCTCAAACATTGAGTAGGCCAAGAACTATATTTTAGTCCAATACCTCCATGACATTTAAAAAGATGAGGATGATAAAGCTATAAATTATTCTCATTTCAGATGTCTCCAATGTTTGATCACGAGTAGTCATCATATGTACTTGGTATTGGCTGACATTCCTAGGAATTGCATGACTTCCAAACAGGTGATTCTGCTGGGCATGTGCAGTGATGGGTAGCTGTGGTACAGGGAGCCACTGCTTTCCTAGCATAGAGAAGAAAGTATGGCAGTGTTGCCTAGTGGAAAGAGTATGGAGTTGGGCATCAAGAGCTCTCAAATCTGTCCCTAGCTTGCTGTATGAACTGCTGCAAATCATTTAACCTCTGTGCCTCAGTTTTCTCCTCTCTAAGGTGGGGAGAAAACATTACTCTCACTGCCCCTCAGATTGTGAGCCCCAAACAAGACAGAGTCTGATCTGATGATGCTGTAGTTACACTACCCCTGAGTGCAGTGCATGGTAATAACAATAATAATAATAATGATGGCATTTATTAAGCGCTTACTGTGTGCAAAGCACTGTTCTAAGCGCTGGGGAGGTTACAAGGAGATCAGGTTGTTCCACGGGGGGCTCACAGTCTTAATCCCCATTTTACAGATGAGGGAACTGAAGCATAGAGAAGTTAAGTGACTTGTGTAAAGTCGCACATCTGACAGTTGGCAGAGTCGGGATTCGAACCCATGACTCCTGACTCCAAAGCCCGTATTCTTTCCACTGAGCCACGCTGCTTCTCTAGGTTGGTCTGAGTCTGAGAAGAGTCAACTTTAGTCTCTCAGGGGTTGTGGCTGGCCTTAACCTGGAGCCCCGTGAGCATGGTACCTGCTCTGTGGAGCACCAGCTTCCCTCTAAAAGCAGCTCTGCTCCCATGTTTCCTGTCAATTTGTCTTGCTCAGGGATCCTTGAGTGAAATTGAGAAATGCAAGAACCCCTTCTCTGGCTAGCCTCCTGATATAGAACCATACTATACTCTTGATTATTCTTCCCCTTGTGCTCCCTTGTTCCTCATAATTACCTTAGCATTGGGGGAATACTGTAAATTACCAGTAAAACCATACCAAGAGAGTGGGAAACACATGAACTGTAGGGGAATAGGTGATTATTTCACAAGACTTTCAGGGCCAAGTCAGTATTATTTTAACCCTCTCTGTTTCCAACCCAGCTTTTTCTCCAGAGACCAAGGGTTTCACCCTTCCAGGATTAGTACTATTCCCTTTCCATAATAAACTCTTTGCCTCCTAGCAATCAATCAATGAAGGGTATTTATTGAGCACTAACTGTGTGCAGAGCACTGCACTAAACCTCCAGGAGGTCGCTTCCCTGCCTGGGCCTAGAGTTTAGATTTTGAAAGATGAGTTAGGAGAGGAAGTCTAGCTAACCTGCTGCTCCCACCGTGGGTTGAGTCCCTCTCCCCAGTCCAGGGACCTGGGTTCCAATCATGGCACCACTACTTGCCTGCTGTGTAATGTCAGGCAAGTCACTTAACTTTTCTGTCTCTGACTTTCATTTGCAAAATGGGGATTAGATACTTGTTCTCTGTTCCCCTTAGATTATGAGCCCCCTGTGGGACAGGGGCTTGGTAAGATCTGAGTATCCTGTATGTTCCCCAGCACTCAGCATGATGTTTGGCACACCGTAAGTGCTTAAATATCTACCCTGCCACTTGCCTGCAGTGCGACTTCGGGAAAGTCACTTACTTTCCCTGGGCTTCTGTTTCCTCATCTGTAAAATGGGAACTCAATCAATCAATCCTATTTATTGAGTGCTTACTATGTATAAAGTACTGTACTAAGCACTTGGGAGAGTACAATATACCAGAGTTGGTAGACACATTCCCTTCCTACAACTAGCCTACATCATCAACATCATCATCAATCGTATTTATTGAGCGCTTACTGTGTGCAGAGCACTGTACTAAGCGCTTGGGAAGTACAAGTTGGCAACATATAGAGACAGTCCCTACCCAACAGTGGGCTCACAGTCTAAAAGGGGGAGAACTCAATGCCTGTGCTCCATCCTACTCAGGCTGAGCTCCATGTGAGACAGGGACTGCGTCTGACACGATTATCTTGTATCTACCCTGTTGCTTAGTACAGTTCTTGGCACATGCTAAGTGCTTAACAAACAGTCCAATTAGTATGTAGCATTAAAGGCTACTGGCACCAAGGTCCAGCTTTAGCCTCCAGCTGTGACATTTTTGACACCCATCCATTCACCTTGAGCTCCGACAACTGTGGCAGAGGCAAGCAGGGGGTTGGGGGAGCAGGAGAGGCAGCAATTACCATCTAACATAACAAACCCAATCATGAGGAAAGACCTACAAGTCTAACTGGGGTCATTCTTCTCTTATCCTGTCCAAGTTTCCTTCCAGCAAAATCATGTGGGACAGGGACTGTGAATCGACCTGATTATCTTGTATCTATCTCACCACTTAGTAAAATGCTTGGCAGCATAGTACATGCTAAACAAGTACCACTACTATTATTCTATATCTGTTCAGTTTCTTTATTTTGACAGTGTTGTAAATATTTTTATGTCAGTCTCCCCCATTAGAGTATGGGCAAGGAGTGTGTACTTTTATTTTTCTAAACTTCCAAGCACCAAGTACAGTACATCATACCAAGAGGATACTAATTAAATGCTACTGTAATTACTCTTTTAGCTACACTTACATCCCTAGGGAAGCTTCACCTTCAGTGGGAGCACTTCTAAATTTGAAAGACAACTATATATAAAGCACTACACTGAGGACTCGCACTCAACTCTAATTCAGTTTTTTTTAGTCCCAAATAACCCCAGAGTCTTTTTTGCCAAAACATCCTAGCTACTCAGGGTCCATCTTGAATATCTGCATAGCAGTAGTAGTAGTGATAGTGGTAATATTTATTAAGCATTTACTATGTGCAAAGTACTGAACATTGGGAAAAAAGTATGTGAATAAGATAAAGACCTGGTCCCTGGCCCCCAAGGAGTTAACGAGTGAATAAGTGAGGGTAGGGGTTGACAAAAGACTCACAAGGAAAGATGAAAGAAAAATATAAACGTGTAAAAGTTTTTTGTGTGTTTTTCTCCTAAATAAAAAAAACTGTTTATTCTTCTAACTTCAAGATAATGCTGAATTGTAAGCCATTTCTCCAAGATGCTGCTAGTAACTCCCCAATTAACCAACTTTGAATTTAATGAACACCCAATCTTTTCTCTTATGTAAACAATGATAAAATAGTAGTTGCTCACTAAATGCCACTGCTAATAGAGTTAGTACTGTGAGCAGAGCCTAGTAATAGGCTCCAGGACAGATGCTTGTGGAACAGCTAAAACTCAAGATTATTCCCCAGGCATTTTTAGCTGAGAATGACTCTAACCAGTTCAGGACCTCTAAAAAGTAAACTAGAACATATTTTTCTTACCTTATTATGCAGGGAGGGAAATGACAAATTTTACCAAAGTCCGAACATGTAGCAGTTGGTTCCTCCTATTTGCTTTCTGTTGGAGCAGGAAACAGGAGTGGTTATTCTAGATTTTCTCTTCAAGTGCCTTCATTGAAGCCTAACTGCGTGCAGGGCACTATACTAAGCCTTTGGGAGAGTACAATAGAATTAATATATATGACCCCCTGCCTTCAAAGAGCTTACAGTCTAGAGTAGTGAAAAAACCAGAACTGAGTGAACATGGGTGGGTGTTGGTAATGACATGACTAGGGGTGTTAGAAATTGGCAGGAAATGGCCCCTGGAGGGAGGTGGATTTATAGGAAGGCTTCCCAAAACCTTTTGAATTTTAACTAATCAGAACCGGGATGCCTACTTTCCTTGTCCTCTTTTAGAGCAGGTGAGCCTTCATACTCACTTGATTGGGAATAGGGACCAGTGGGTTTGAATCAAAGTCTAAACTGACGATGGGCCTGGACCATTCATTCATTCATTCAGTCGTATTTATTGAGCGCTTACTGTGTGCGGAGCAGGACTCAACATGACTGCATCCCCTTTCCTGCTCTCTCCCCCTGCCTCCCTGCCTCCAATGTAGGTATCTGTGGCTGTCGTCATGGTGTCTAATCCCTTGGCATAATTGAATCTCAAGTATATGGCTGTAAGATTATTATTTAGGTATTAAAGCTAGACTGACCAGCGTAGTTGCTTGTACTGCCCTTTTAAAGACTTCAGGGTAATTTCACAACCCCTGATTGTTCTCAAAAATTATTTTTATTATACTCTTTGGCCATATTACTTATCCACCTGCAACATTTCATCTGTCTGCATCTCTTTCTGCTGGCATCCTATAGCATTAAATTGATTTCCCCTCATATAGTAGCTGTTTACGGGGCTGAACACTAGTAGCATTGTGATAACATTAGCGAGAGAGAAAATAAGTGCTATAAATCTGCAAAGCAAAACAGAAATATTAGAGTCACTTGTAGGTCAATTGCTAAGTTGCAGTAGTGTTGCATTTTATAATTCCTTGGTGATGCATCTGTTTAGCTTCAGAATGGCTGAACTGTAAATTAAATGAATGTGCATAAAAATCAGCAAGGCGCAACTAAGAAGCCAGGTGTATACTTCTCAAAATGTGACACGAAATAGCTCCATTCTTCAGTCTCACCTCCAAATCAATCAATGGGTTGATTGAGGGCCTGAATGCAGAACACTACAAAGTCCTAGGGAGAGTACAATAGAAGAAAAACACATGTTTTACTGTCAAGGAACATGCAGTCAAATGGGAGATACAGACATAAATGATTTAGAAATAGTGGGAGCATGAGGAAATACATGGATATAAAAGATCTTGGGTCTTTGGACACTGATTCCTGAAAACCATGTCAAATCAAAACATTTTAAGTTGGAACCGATTTTCTTATAGGATCGATGCTATAAATGGGGCAGGGTTGGTTCTTCAACCAAGGTTAGACACCTCATTTTTTACCCACATTATCCAGAATTGTATACTCAATTATGGATGAGTAATATTGCTATCCCCTCTCAGGGTTGCACCTGGAAAGTTTGCAGGGCTCTACCAGTCTTGACTTAAGGGAGGGAGAGTCAAGCAAAGGCATATGCATTCCATTCCTAACTTGGATAGTGGCTAGCCAGTGGAAGGCAATCTGCTACAAGTCAAAACTCACCTGTGCTGGGCAGCAGCGGCATGGGAGAAATCGAGGGCGGAGACTCAAGTTGACTGCATGGCAGGAGACAATGGTAAACCACTTCTGTATTTTTACCAAGAAGACTCTAAGGATATACTACCAGAACAATTGCAGATGGAGGTGGGGCATTCTGGGAGAGATATATCCACGGCGTCGCTGTGGGTCGGAGAAGACTCGACAGCATAAGACAAGACAATGTTGCTACATTAATGAACTTCAAGTGAGTCAAGAAGGTTCCAGGATAGGGTAGCTGACTTTTATTTCATTGGAAGTAAAATGGTTGTTTTGACCCTCCCAGGTGACTCTGCGTGGTAATAAAGTATCCTTTCCCCATACCTTCATCATCATCATCATCATCAATCGTATTTATTGAGCGCTTACTATGTGCAGAGCACTGTACTAAGCGTTTGGGAAGTACAAATTGGCAACATATAGAGACAGTCCCTACCCAACAGTGGGCTCACAGTCTAAAAGGGGGAGACAGAGAACAAAATCAAACATACTAACAAAATAAAATAGAATAGATATGTACAAATAAATAAATAAATAAATAGAGTAAAAAAATATGTACAAACATATATACAGGTGCTGTGGGGAAGGGAGGGAGGTAAGATGGGGGGATGGAGAGGGGGACGAGGGGGAGAGGAAGGAAGGGGCTCAGTCTGGGAAGGCCTCCTGGAGGAGGTGAGCTCTCAGCAGGGCCTTGAAGGGAGGAAGAGAGCTAGCTTGGCGGATGGGCAGAGGGAGGGCATTCCAGGCCCGGGGGATGACGTGGGCCGGGGGTCGATGGCGGGACAGGTGAGAGCGAGGTACAGTGAGGAGATAGCGGTGGAGGAGTGGAGGGTGCGGACTGGGCTGTAGAAGGAGAGAAGGGAGGTGAGGTAGGAGGGGGCGAGGTGATGGACAGCCTTGAAGCCCAGGGTGAGGAGTTTCTGCCTGATGCGCAGATTGATTGGTAGCCACTGGAGATTTTTGAGGAGGGGAGTGATATGCCCAGAGCGTTTCTGGACAAAGATAATCCGGGCAGCAGCATGAAGTATGGATTGAAGTGGAGAGAGACACGAGGATGGGAGATCAGAGATTACCTTCTTTAAATTTTCTTTTCCCTTTCTCCACCACCCCCTTGCAAGTTTTCAGATGGTCTCCCCAATTCCCCATGGCTCCCATGAGCATTCCCACCATCTGTATCTATGGAGCTACGGCCATGAAGGAGACTGGTGGTGTAAAGCTGAAATAAATGCATTCATGTCCAACAATCACTCTCCGCACCTTCAAAGCCTTATTGAAGGCACATCTCCAAGAGGACTTCCATGACTAAACCCTCATTTCCTCTTTTCCCAGTCCCTTTTGCATTGTCCTACCATTTGGATTTTCTCCCTCTATTCACCCCTCCCTCAGCCCCACAGCACTTATGTACACATCCACAATTTATTTTGTCTATCTCCCCCTCTAGATCGTAAGCTCGTTATGGACAGGGAATGTGTCTACCAACTCTATTTTGCATTCTCCCAAGTGGTTAGTACAGTGTTCTGCACACAGTGAGTCCTCAATAAGTGTGATTGATTGGAAAGTTGAAACAGTAGATTTTAGATTTGGTACATACCTGTAATTTATTCATTTATTAATGTCTGTCTCCCCCTGTAGACTGTAAGCTCGTTGTGGGCAGGGAACAGATCTACCAAGATCTAAGAAGCAGTGTGGCTTAGTGGAAAGAGCCCAAGATCATGGGTTCAAATCCTGGCTCTGCCACTTGTCAGCTGTGTGACTTTGGTCAAGTCACTTAACTTCTCTGTGCCTCAGTTCTCTCATCTGGGAAATGGGGATTAAGACTGTGAGCCCCATGTGGGACAACCTGATTACCTTGTATCTATCCCAGCGCTTAGAACGGAGCTTGGCACATAGTAAGTGCTTAACAAATACCATTAAGGAGAGGGAACGTGGCTTAGTGGAAAGAGCACGGGCTTGGGAGTTAGGAGACGTGGGTTCTAATCCCGTCTCTGCCACAAGTCTGCTGTGTGACCTTGGGCAAGTCACTTAACTTCTCTGTGCCTCAGTTACCTCATCTGTACAATGGGGATTAAAAGTGTGAGCCCCACCTGGGACAACCTGATAACCCTGTGTGTACCCCAGCGCTCAGAACAGTGCTTGGCACATTGTAAGCGCTTAATACCATAATTATTATTATTACTACCAACTCTGTTATTTTGTACTCTCCCTGCTCTGTAAACTCTCAATAAATACTGATTGATTGGAAAGCTGAAACGGAGATTTTAGAACTACAGTTTGTCAACTTGAAATGTCATAAGTCATTATTTATTGACTATAATATTGACTGTAGGTCTACAATTTATTTTTACTGATGTCTCTCCCTCCCAACCCCCAAAACTGTAAACTTACTCTGGTCAGGAAATGTGTCTTGTTTATTGTACTGTACTCGCCCAAGCATTTAGTACAGTGTTCTGCACATAGTAAGCACTTAAAAAATACAACTGAATATGTTCTGCACATAGTAAGCACTTAAAAAATACAACTGAATAAGTTTCTGAATAATAGGTAGCAGTATAAAGTCAGGATGAAATAGAATAAATAATTGGATATATAGTTTGATAACATAAGTGCTAGGTGTGGCTGATGGGATTATAGGGAATGTGTCTACCAGCTGTTATATCGTACTCTCCCAAGTGTTTAGTGCAGTACTCTGCACACACTAAGTGCTCAATAAATACAATTGATTGATCTATAGAATGCCAGGAATTAATTAGGTAAAGCTTCCTGGAGGAAGTGGGATTTGGGGAGGGTTTTGAAGTTAGGGAGAAGTGTAGTTGGGTGGATTTGGAGGATGAAGAGTGGGTGTCCAGGAAGGTGGGGAAAGCATGAAGAGTTGTGAGTGGGATACAATTAGGTAAGCTTGGGACAGAGGTGAGTTAGGGTGTAGTAGACAAAGAGAACTGAAAGGTAAGATAGAGAATGAAGTGGAGTTGGAGATTCTTGAAGCATTTGTTTTGATCCTTTGTTTTATACAGGGGAAAATGGGTACAGTTGTCTGTTAGGTTAGGGGCAGCAGTTGGGGGAGTTCCAGGCTGATGAAACAGCCTAAACAAAGTGAAGTGGTTCTGGGTGTCACCTGAATAGGAGTAGCAATTTAATAAAACATGTATTTGCCTGAGAATGACTATTAGTCTGTATTGAGTTAATAAGACACCCATAACTAAATATAGTGTCTAAGAGCAAGAACTCGCTTCTAATATGTGCTAAGATTTCTGGCCAACTATTCCCACCCAAAGTTACTGCATTTCCTCTTTTCATCCAGGATTATTGACTGTACGATTTCCAATATAACTCTTCAGAGCAAAAAAAAAAAAATGGATAATGTAGAGGATGAGACAGGAATGCCAACTTTTCATTTTGAATGCAGGAATGAATTATTGGCAGGAGATCCTAAGAAAATAAGACACACACACACACACCCCTCCAAATGAGGGAACCCAGACACACACAGGGTTGGGGCGGGGAGCGAAGATATTTGAGAGAGAGGATAGGGGACTGGGCACAAACAGGGAAAGCAATAGGGATCTGATAATGTCCAGGGCACCCGTTTCAAGGCATAACATGAAAGCTCACTCCTAGCTGAGGCTGGAGCCAGGAGGCCTATTTTAAAGCACTTTTATACACATCCACACATACACAAACACATATAAATATATGTATATACACACACATACCGTTTTGGGCAGGGAATTTGTTTATCGTTATAGTGTACTCTCCCAAGCACTTAGTAGAGAAGCAGCATGGCATAATGGATAGAGCACGGGCCTGAAAGTCGGAAGGTCATGGGTACTAATCCTGGCTCTGCCACTTGTCTGCTGTGTGACCTTGGGGAAGTCACTTCACTTCTCTGGGCCTCAGTTACCTCATCTGTAACATGGAGATTGAGACTGTGAGCCCCACGTGGGACAGGGCCTGTGTCCAACCCGATTTGCTTGTATTCACCCCAGCGCTTAGTACAGTGCCTGGCAAATAGTAAGCGCTTAACAAACACCATAATTATTATATTAGTGTTCTGCAAACAGTAAACACTCAATAAATATGATTGAACACACATATACATTTTCCCTTTCTCTTCTTCCATCTGTATTTTACCCCCTCTACCCTGCTAGGCTAAGCTCCTTGTGGCAGGAGGCACGTCTTCTAACTCTCCCAAGTGCTTAGAATAGTGTTCTATATACAAAAGATGCTAAATAAATACTATAGGTTTGTGGTCTAAGCCCTGTTGTGGCCCTGGAGGCCTTTCACAGCTCCAGATTTTAGCTGGCCCACCCTAATCAAAGAATCTAGAGGGGTTAGCCTTGGCTGCCCAATCTGCGCCCAAAGTCTTTTGGGTGAAGCTATTGGCCTCTCTGAACTGGTGCTCCAGTAGTGACCTGAATCAACATCCTGATTTGAAAAAACAGGCCACAATAATAACTCTATTAAGTTCTTGCTTTGTGCCAAGCACTGTTAGACCCCCATGAGACTCAGAGTCTATGAGGGAGGGAGAACAGGTGTTTTATCCCCATTTTATAGGTGAGGAAACCAAGGCACAGAAAAGTAAATGACTTGCCTTAATGAGCTAAGCCTTGCCTTGACAGTGAGAAGCAGCGTGGCTCACTGGAAAGAGCATGGGCTTTGGAGTCAGAGGTCAGGGGTTCAAATCCCGGCTCCGCCAATTGTCAGCTGTGTGACTTTGGGCAAGTCACTTAACTTCTCTGGGCCTCAGTTACCTCATCTGTAAAATGGGGATGAAGACTGTGAGCCCCCAAGTGGGACAACCTGATCACCTTGTATCCTCCCCAGCGCTTAGAACAGTGCTTTGCACATAGTAAGCGCTTAACAAATGCCATTATTATTGCCTAAAGTCACACAGCAGGTGAGTGCAGGATTAGAACTCAGGTCTCCTGACACAGTTCTGTCCTCTTTCCAGTAGGCCATACTGTCCCACTAGGCAATGCAGCTTTGCATAGTAGGCTGATTGTTTTTTAAACGACATTTTGGCCACAGGTGCAATCTGTGACCATTTCTGCCAGACAAACCACATTGACTATAACTTTTCATCTATCGGTCAGTCGAAACTTCTCTGCCTGCTCCAAATCCGATCTCCCATCCTCCTGTCTCTCTCCGCTTTAGTCTGTATTTCACTCTGCTGCCTGGATTATCTTTCTACCGGAACGCTCTGGGCATGTCACCCCCCCTCCTCAAAAATCTCCAGTGGTTGCAGGGAACCAGTGTGGTGCAGTGGAAAGAGCATGGGCTTTGGAGTCAGAGGTCACGGGTTCAAATCTCAGCTCCACCACTTGTCAGCTGTGTGACTTTGGGCAAGTCACTTAACTTCTCTGGGCCTCAGTTCCCTCATCTGTAAAATGGGGACTGTGAGCCCCATGAGGGACAACCTGATCACCTTGTAACTGCCCCAGCGCTTAGAACAGTGCTTTGCACATAGTAAGCGCTTAATAAATGCCATTATTATTATTATTATTATTGCCTATCAACCTTCAGCATGAAGCAAAAACTCTTCATTATTGGCTTCAAAGCTCTCCATCACCTTTCCCCCTACCTCAGCTCCTTTCTCTCCTTCTACAGCCCAGCCCGTATACTCTGCTCCTCTACCCCAATCTCCTCACTGTGCCTCGTTCTCGCCTGTGTTGCCGTCGACCCCTGGCCCATGCCCTCCCTCCTCACATCTGCCAAACAAGCTCTCTTCCCCCCTTCAAAGCTCTACTGAGAGCTCACCTTCTCCAGGAGGCCTTCCCAGACTGAGCCCCCTTTCCTCTGCTCTTCCTCCCTCTGCTCTACCCCCTTCCCCGCCCCACAGCACTTGTGTATATTTGTACATATTATTCTATTTTATGAATGATGTTTATATATATATATATAAAATTCTATTTATCTATCTTGATGCTATAGGTGCCTGTTCATTTGTTTTGTTTTGTTATGTCTCCTGCTTCTAGACTGTGAGCCTGCTGTTAGGTAGGGATTGTCTCTGTCTGTTGCCAAATTGTACTTCCCAAGCACTTAGTACAGTGCTGTGCACACAGTAAGCGCTCAAATTGAACGAACAAAATCCTCTTTGCCTACACCCATCCTTGCTTTTACTGGCCAGATTTGCCTACACCTGGAACACCCTGATGTTCTATGTACATTTTCTCTTTTTCCTCTTCAGACAGCTTCTAAATACATTTTTCAGTTCTCGGGTGCATTCAGTGAATATGTGCCAGATAGCATAATCCTACCTAATTTAATGAGTCAATATGGGATGTTGCTGGATCCCAAGAGCTGTCTTCATAACAGGGTTGAGTCCTTGATGGTCGACTGTTGCACCGGTGGATTAGGATAACAATTCTTACATTATCTCCCCGTAAAATGAAAGAAACAATCCATTTCAACATTACCACTTTGCATGGAGAACTCAAGTTACCTTCGCTCTGAAACGATACAACTGTTGAATCCCCACTTGCACAGGTAATTTTTTACATTCCAACAGTGAGATGAGGTAGCTCAGTAAAAACACAAAGCTGGTTAAAGAGTACATTTATCATCTCCATTCACTTTATACGGAAGTGCCGCCAAACCTTAAGAATGCAGAGATTTAAATCAATGCCAATGGTATAAATTATTGCATAAAGTAGGAAAAAAAGGGAAACGAGAGCAGATAATTTAATAGTCTTCATTTGGTCAATTCCTTGGGGGCTTTTAGCAGATAAAAAATTGAACTAGCAAAGTGATTGGCTTCTAATGTGGGTGCAGCCAACAGCAATGTACATAAAACGGAATAATTTAATACCAAAATGAAAGTTTTTTGACTAACTTCTACTTGTTCAAAAAATATATTTTAAAAAGCAGAGGAGAAAATTAAAAGAACCCCAAAACACAATAATGGAATGAAAATTTTCTAAATATACCAACCAATTTCACTGAAGCGTCTTAACCAAATACCTGTTACAGGACTTGTGGGATGATCCAAAGTAGTAATAATCGTGATATCTGTTAAACACAATCTTTGCCAAATACAAAGGTAAACACAAGATAATCAGGTCCCACAGTCTGAGCTGGAGAGAGAACAGGAACTGAATCCCCATTCTGCAGATGAGGGAACTGAGTCACAAGGACGTTAACGGACTTGCCCAAGGTCATACAGCAGGTATGTGGCAGTCGGAATTAGAACCTGATCCTCTGACTCCCAAGGCCTGTGTTCTTTCTACTGGACCATACTGCTTTCCACCTAGGGGAAAAAAGGTAAATACAGTCAACTGTGACAAACCATGTCTATTGAGAAAGTAAATGTTCTTCATCATCATCAATCGTATTTATTGAGCGCTTACTGTGTGCAGAGCACTGTACTAAGCGCTTGGGAAGTACAAGTTGGCAACATATAGAGACAGTCCCTACCCAACAGTGGGCTCACAGTCTAAAAGGGGGAGACAGAGAACAAAACCAAACATACTAACAAAATAAAATGAATAGATGTGTACAAGTAAAATAAATAGAGTAACAAATATGTACTTCTTGAGAGAAGCAGTGTGGCTCAGCGGAAAGAGCCCGGGCTTTGGAGTTAGAGGTCATGGGTTCAAATCCCAGCTCCGCCAATTGCCAGCTGTGTGACTTTGGGCACAAAGTCTGGGCCTCAGTTACCTCATCTGTAAAATGGGGATTAAAACTGTGAGCCCCCCGTGGGACAACCTGATCATCATCAATCGTATTTAGTGAGCGCTTACTGTGTGCAGAGCACTGTACTAAGCGCTTGGGAAGTACAAATTGGCAACATATAGAGACAGTCCCTACCCAACAGTGGGCTCACAGTCTAAACCTGATCACCTTGTAACCTCCCCAGCGCTTAGAACAGTGCTTTGCACATAGTAAGCGCTTAACAAATACCATTATTTCACTTCACTTCTCTGGGCCTCAGTTACCTCATCTGTAAAATGGGGATTAAAACTGTGAGCCCCCCGTGGGACAACCTGATCATCATCAATCGTATTTAGTGAGCGCTTACTGTGTGCAGAGCACTGTACTAAGCGCTTGGGAAGTACAAATTGGCAACATATAGGGACAGTCCCTACCCAACAGTGGGCTCACAGTCTAAACCTGATCACCTTGTAACCTCCCCAGCGCTTAGAACAGTGCTTTGCACATAGTAAGCGCTTAACAAATACCATTATTTCACTTCACTTCTCTGGGCCTCAGTTACCTCATCTGTAAAATGGGGATTAAAACTGTGAGCCCCCCGTGGGACAACCTGATCATCACCAATCGTATTTAGTGAGTGTTTACTGTGTGCAGAGCACTGTACTAAGCGCTTGGGAAGTACAAATTGGCAACATATAGAGACAGTCCCTACCCAACAGTGGGCTCACAGTCTAAACCTGATCACCTTGTAACCTCGCTTGGGAAGTACAAATTGGCAACATATACAGTCCCTACCCAACAGTGGGCTCACAGTCTAAACCAGATCACCTTGTAACCTCCCCAGCGCTTAGAACAGTGCTTTGCACATAGTAAGCGCTTAACAAATACCATTATTATTATTATTATTATTATTATTATTATTATTAGGTGGTTTTGACCATGTCATTTTGTCCACCAAACCTAAGTCATATTAGCAATGGTATCAGCAGAGGGCGATATCTTCCATAAAATTCAGAAAAGCTCAACAGTGGCGGGCCCTCAACAATCAGCAATCAGTGTCTAATAAATAAACATTGCTATTCTGGAACATACTGGCACCACATAGATTAAATGCCAAGCTAATGAGTATAAACCCTTAATTCAGGCATAACATGATACAATCTGTTTAGCTTCAAATTATGAAGAACTTGCTTCTGGACTGTGAGCCCGCTGTTGGGTAGGGATTGTCTCTGTTGCCGAACTGTACTTTCCAAGCGCTTAGTACAGTGCTCTGCACACGGTAAGTGCCCAATAAATACGATTGAATGAATGAATGAAGTCCCACATACTTAACTGGGACTATAGTACAAAAAACTTACTGTCTTTTGCAAGCAACTGTGTTTTGGATCCCTCATTTACAGGGCTAGAGTGATTGTAAGAAGTTTTTCACATTCAAGGGTCAAATTTTAACACTGGATTTTACAAAGACCTCATGTTTTTAGACTGTGAGCCCACTGTTGGGGGGACTGTCTCTATATGTTGCCAACTTGTACTTCCCAAGCGCTTAATACAGTGCTCCGCACACAGTAAGCGCTCAATAAATACGATTGATCAATTGACTTCCTTAATTTGATCTCCAAATTTTTCAAGGCTTCTTTTACGATACCAATAATTGATCGCACAAAGAGTGATATGTCATATCCGAGCAATTTGCCTAGACCTTGCAAATCTATTTGAAAGAGTGTAAGATTTTGGTTTCAATATTTTCCCAAGATTTTGTATATTTTAAAGAAACATTTTCTTCAATGTTTTCAAAATGGAACTCCATAAAGCATAGCAAAAATGTGGACATACATTAGGCACTGGAAACACAAAATGACTGCTGGGATGAAATGCCACGGTGACAACAGAGGGTCAGGGAATTGGTCAGGAGCAGAGTCTCTTGCAACCCCGAAGTTCTGTGACATTTCTGCTGCTGACTGTACCATTCCTGGATGCCACTGCTTTCTAATGTGTCCTGTTCCTTTGCTCTTCACAATGCTTTCTGCGCTCTGATTCAGAATGAACAGGAAACCATTATCAAAGTATTTACTGATCATATACTCTGTGTAGCACTGAAAGCAACAATGGTGGAGGAAACAGGGAACATGCTTACCAATTCTGTTTTATTAAGCTCTTCTAAGTACTTAGTATAGTGCTCTGCACAGAGTAAGCGCTCAATACCTTTGATAGACTGATACGTATTAAGGACACGATCAAACAAAGCCTCAGACAGTGCCTCCATAGCTGAAAAAACCGGGAGTCAATTGCTGAGGACAGACCAGCATGGTGTACGGCTATTCCAGCGCTTAAGACGGTGCCCGGCATCGAGTAAGCACTTGACAAATACCATTAATATTACCAAGAAAGGAGTGGCTCTTTTTAAGTAAAACTTTCATAAAGAAGAGAGACAAGGAGGCAAGAGCAGCATCAGCTCCAGGTGCTGCAAACATTTAAGCATGCCCACACATCGGAGGACGTTTTGGGGTGGCCTTTTTAGCCAAACACACTCACACTTATATGTGAATTTCACCATCTGTAGTATTTTGCTTGAATAAGGACAGCTGTTTTTTCTCTCTCACTCACTCACTCTCTTGTTCACTGTACCAGGCTCTTGGGAAATACACCGAATGAGGATGTTGTAATTCCCACACCGAGGAAATCAGTGTAATGCAGACAAGACTCCTTTAGACTGGACAGCATTACGCAGTACTAGAGCATGCACAGAATCCTCGGAATCAGAAATAGCAATACCTAGTACACATATCAGAAATTGGCATGGCTCCCTCTGGCATGCGTCCCAGAGAGCCAAATGCCTGGTCTGGTCCCATCGACAATCAGTTAGCAGCAGCTCAATCATCAAAGCAATTGTCATAGTGAAAAGTGGTGCCAAATTGGTTCAGTCCCAGTGGAGAGGGCTGTACTATTCAGAGCGGCCTCTCTGGATCCAGCCGAACACCGGTCGGCATCCCATCAGATGGATTGGAGGGATCAGTTAAACAGGAATTTAGCTTGAATTTTTTGAAATGCAGGTAATTGGAATGTTGAAGAGTTCTGATTTTTCACTTCTCATTTGACAATCCCCTCCCAGGTCTAATCCTCACTCTCATATTTCCCAAGCTCTCCTGGTGCTGGGAAATAGCTGTGTTTCTGGACTCACATTTAATAGTAAAAAAAATGTAATAATAATAATAACATTTGTTAAGTGCTTACTGTGGGTCTCCTTCTTAATTGCTGGGGTAGATACACTTTTATCAGGCTGGACACGGTGCCTGTCCCACATGGGGCTCACAATCCAAGCACACCATTTGTTTAAAAATAGAAAGAGGCGAGGTTTCCATGTGTGCCTCAACCCTTCCTTGCTAATACAACCAGCGCTTCTAAAAAACAGGGGGTGTTCTTGCAAAAATCTGTTAAGAAAAATCATGCTGTACTTATTCAATCGTATTTATTGAGCGCTTACTGTGTGCAGAGAACTAATGCCACCCACAACCATTTCTTCCAACACAGCGGTCCTGTGTCCGAACAGGGTTGCACTGTCAGGCAGACATTGCTTCACTTCCCTGTGTTCCAGCTGAAATGTGTAGTGAACACCTGCATTTGGACAGGACTGGATGTAATTAATAAATCAGTACAAACAGGGTTTAGAAAACTTGCAAAGAAGTTAAACATTAAGACAACTTTTAGAGAGATAAATACAAAACAGCAAATAGAAATGAAGATAGCTGAATTTAGAGAAAATGGCATCCACACAGTTTACTTTAAAGACACAGCCTTTATTGTAACATTTTGCATTGTAGAGTTGTAAAAGTAAATGTAATATTTTCTGGGATACTGCATATTGTATTTTGTTTAAAAGCAACTAGTGGACAGACAAACATTCAAATAGGTTGTTTGGTCCAAATGTTTGTGTCTTTCATTTTTCCCAGATAAGAGGTAGAATTAATTGTTTTCCACACACTATTAGATTCCCTGCTAAAACAGCGATAAAGCATTTCTAGGAGATTTGGTTATCAGAACACAATCAAACTCTTTGGATCTTGTAACAGGTCTTAACAGATAACGTAACTGACTGCTCTTCTAGCTTCCAAAACACATCTATAGTGTGACTGTCAATATCCAAATACTTCTGTTTCTTTCATTGAAATACAAAATTAAATTACCAATCTAAAAAATTAATATACTTTCATCTTAAAACATCTCTTTCATTTACAAGTCTTTAACTGTTTTAATTCAGATTTGATGAAGAAACCTACCATTCAGGAGTCAAATAATGATTTAAACACTAAAACCCATCCAAGGGGTAGCTGATAGTCTTGAGGATCATAGTGCAAATAAAATGTACAGTGCAGGATGTAGCAATGGCCTGACATTTGTAAAATATAAAACTTGACAGGATTCTTATATTGTGCATGCAAAAACCTCTAGCAAGCAAATGGTCACAGCACTAGGACATTCTAGAATCTTAGCTGGTGTTTCAGACTTGAAGTTGATAAAGGAAAGCAGACTTCAACTGTTGGCGCAACGGAATTCCTCTCTCATGCTTTGTATTTCTCTTTCCCAGTCTCACTAATCACACAAATGTGCTGGAAAGGAAAGCCCAAAAATTAACATTGGAAAACAAGGGATTTCTGATCAAAGTAGAATAATAAAACCTTGTGTACAACATCAATTTCTATTTAAGTAATCTACTCTTCTTCAGTGCTTTTCATGCAGCTAGCCAAAAGCTATTTTCCACTTGAAAACAGTCACTGAAGAATCTGAACAAAAGTGAATGAAAATCATTAAGCTAGAGTTTAGGGTTGTCTTATTTAGAATCACATTCATTTTATGAATAACAGGAGGAGGAATACGTTTCAAATAAAATGCTTAAACTGTTCAAGACAGCAAAAATTGCACTCCATCTACTTCAGCTCAATTTCCCCTGCCTATAAACCCCTTATGGACAGGAAATAGGTCTATGAATGCTGTGGTACTGTACTTTTCCAAGTGCTTAGTACAGTATTCGGCACACAGTAAGCACTCAAATACCACTGACTGAATGATTCGTTCTTGACTGCCTTTTATGAGGCTAATGAAGTCACTAGACTGGTGTACAAAACCTTCAGTTTGGATAACGGGAGGCAGAGAGATAATTCTATTTCCCTGCATTCTGCTTTTTAACCTTACCAACAAAAAAAAAGCACTACTTACATTCAAATCTCTGAAGTACTCGTTATAGTCAAGGGCATAGCCAACAACAAATTTGTCTGGAATTTCAAAGCCAACAACTAAAATGAAATAATTAAAATCACTTAGACAAAGAGAGAAAATTTATTTAAAAGCATCACATATTTCTAGCCAAAATGCTGTCTTGATATATTCCAAATATTATTCCTGCATTTTAAATAATACCGGTTTTTATTGTTACATTATTAATGGTGCTCACTGAATAAGAGTAATTTACTTACAATCAGGCCGATATCCTACACTTCGAGGTGTTCTTTTCACCAACAAGCTGTTAATTAAAAAAAAAACAAAACACACACACACAAGCAAATACAAAAGCCAAGGATACCATACAATACAGTGTCTGTTATTAATAGCTGTAGACCAAAATGAAATATCCTAAATGGATTTCACAAGCAAACACTTTTATCTTTGAGAAATTCCTATGAATTTCAGTCTTCAGCATTATGAATACAATTTTTACACATGTAATTATTTCTTGGAGGCATGATAAAGTGGGTAGTAAAGGCTCAATTCTCAATTGAGATGCAACAGAATAATGGGTGGAATATGTTCTCTACCCCAAAAGGACATTTTTAAAAACAAAAAGTAGGTAGAACCAGCAGGAGAGTGCTGTATTTCTTAATATCCTGCTAATGAAGTCAAAGTGGGTCAGGGGCTTCCAAAAGAGTTTATTAGTTTAAAAATTCTTGTTTTTCACTCCCCAAACTGGTCAAGCTTACTACCAGGACAATCCTGCCTGTCAATTAGTAGTGTTTACTGAGCACTTGCTGACTGTGCAGAGCACTGTACTAGGTGCTTGGGAGAGTACAATACCACAGAATTAGCAGATATGTTCCCTGACCATAACGAGCTTACCCTTTTTCTGGCTACCATTCATCTCCCCAGCCATTTTACCCCTGCTCTACTTTGATTCTGTTATCAAGGTTGGACATGCGACATTGAAATGCGGCTTGTCAGTGAAGCGGCTTAAAACAAAACATGGCAGAATCAGAAAATACGGGATCAATGGACAACTCTACAACTGGCTCACTTCAAGTTCTTTTACAATTTTGGGCCTATTTTCGTGTCAATCAATGGTATTTATTGAGTGCTTACTGCATGAAGAGCACTGTACTAAAGACTTGGGAGAGTACAGTATTACCGAGTTGGTAGACATGTTCCCTGTACATACAGAGTTTACCGTCTAGAGGATGAGAATAGGGATGGTCAAAAACATCTGCTCTATTAAATTACTCTGCTAAACATGAACGTTTGGAGCAGGGAAGGGAGGAGGAGGGGGAAAGGCAGTGATCAGTCAAAATAATCAACAGTACTTGTGTGAATAAGAGATCTAAGTACACCAGGCCTGCTCCCTCCCCTTCCTCGCCGCTCCCCTCAAAGAAAAAAAAAAGCTCAAGTTTCTCTGGTAGCCCGCCCCCCATTTCAGGATGAATTAGGGGAATTGAGAGAAAAGAAGAGAAGAGGCCACATGGTAATTGGGATGCTGATGTATATGGTGGGTCCTTGTGTCATTGTGGTTTATAGCCCCAAGCGGCTCTGGACCTACTCCAGACCCAGTAGGCGTCAGATATGTTCTGCGGCTTAGTTTGGTGGGCCTGCTCTAATGTGAGCACAAAGAAGGAACGCTCAACTGCTATCCACCAAATCCCACACCATCAGAACTAGCATCACCCACTGAAACTTGAAAGAGGTATTGAAAAGAACTATTTTTCCCCCCTAGCAGGGAAGGTACGGATGGAATTCATCACCACCGGGAGTATGCAGAGACAAATGAGTCCAGAAGGGTTTAGACAAATTCCTCAGCATAAAAGGGGGAAAAGTTAGAGCTTCAAAGCTTCACACCTCTTCCAAGAAGCCTTCCTTGACTAAGCCCTCACTTCTCCAACTCCCTCTCAATTTTCCATCATCTATGCTTATGGATCCGTACCCCTTAAATATTTGACATTCACACCACTCTCAGCCCCACAGCACTTATGTGCATACCTGTAATTTATTTCAGTGTCTTGTCTCACCGTCTAAACTTTAAACTCCTTGTGGGCAGGGATTATATTTACAGATTCTGTTGTACTCCCAAGCATTTAGTACTGATCTACACTCAATAAGCACTCAATACCACTGACTGATAGGACATCTTTAATTATGAGAACAGAGGTCAAGAAGGGCACTTATCACACTGATCCTCCACCTATATTTTGATACCACTATCAGAGACAGAATCACGGGATGAATGGACTAGAATGGAATTTTTAGGTGCTTGAATACACTCATACAAACAGCAAATAGCATTACCATTAAGTTTCTGTTGATCAATTGAGCTTTGGAGAGAGAAAGTGATTGACTAAGGAAAAATGTATTTCAGAAAAAGCATATTTTCAAAAGCAGTTACAGGAAAATACTTTCTCTTTTTGAATTTAAAAGTATCTTGTATCATGACTACATACCTGGCTACTTTTACCATTTTGGGATTATACTGCTTGACCAGAGAAAGTAAGGTTTTCATTGTTTTACCAGTGTCTATTATATCCTGATAAAGAAAAGAAAATACAGTCAAATGGCAAAATAAATTACAGAATTTCAGAGCCACCTTCAGAGAGCCATAAATGTTACAATGAAAACACATGGAAGAATGTCATCTGATTAATTTTCAAGTCACTCAAATATAATACATGCCATTCAAAGAGATTAAACAGGAGATTGAACCCACTAAAACAGGTAAGTCTCAACAAAAGCCTTCCTCAAAATCCAGCAATTACCCCAATTATCTTTCTTCAAAAATACTGTACAATACCTAGGTCAAGCTAATTAGGGTCACACTATCTTTCCTCAATTTCAAACAAGACAATGTATAAATTAAGCCATATCAACCTCTTGTCCTTTCAAACTCATGTGGGATGGCTCTTCCCATCACCTTACCTGATGCTTCCACTGTGGCTGCCGCAGCCCCCCAAATTGCCCCTTCTACACCTCCCTGCTACTCCAGATCATTTGGCAAAGCTTTAGGCTGCCCATCATTATGAGTGCAAAGTATTAGGACCATTAATAACCAGAGTTTATAGTTCACTGGAATATATTTCTTTACCTACCTCATCTTGCAACAAGAGGCATACTAGATTATAAATCAGCAAGCAAATAATGTAAAAGGAAATGGAGAACTTACCTCAACAATCAAGACATTCTAGAATCAGAAAAAGTCACAACAGTTATGTTACTTGGAAAGGTATTGCATAATTTAGGCAATTAAATATTCAAAATGTATAAATAGCTGATCAGAAATAGGTGGATTAACTCGCAGAAAACTTCCACTGTCCTAAAAATTGACCTTCATTTCCAGAATTCACCTAGATTTTTAGACTAAAGTAGAGATAATAGTCTATTTTACTTTACCATTTAAGTACATTTTATTCTTGAGGAAACCTACTGAATGGCCCATCCCTGTTTGGTTCACTTTAGTTTCAACAGGAGGTCACTATTGAGGTAGTTCTTAGAATCACTAGCAAATTCAAGAATAGCATGCAATATTTTGTGATTACTGTTTTGCAAACATTTCTAAGGTGCTGGAAAGAACAAAGAAATATTAGTAGAAACCGCAAGTATTTAGAAACAGAACTATCTCATGGATATTCACTCGCTCAAGCAATACTTAGAAATATGGAAATAAAAATAAGCCTGCTCATTTCTTTATGCTTCTTACAGGTCATCACTTAAAAATAATAATTCAGCATAGCTGGTGCTCCTGCTATACTCTTCCCAAACTGCTGCTCAGAGAAACAGCACAGCTCGGAAAGCTAAGGGACAGAGTGGGAATTTGAAAACTCTACATTTCTAATCCTAGCTCTACTTGCTCCTCAACCGTAGAATGAGGCCATACTACTTCTACTACAGTCAGTGCAGTGTATTTCATTTTGGAGGCTCAATAAATACTGCTTACTCTTTAGAGCTGGTTGGAAAAAGAAAAATGGAACTAATTTCAGTGCATCTGTACATACCAGTGCTGCAAAATATTAAATTCTTTGTAACTAGATGATCCTTAATCTTTAGTGTGCTTATACTGCTAGTTACTGAGTATAAGTACAGGGAAGGCATCAGAATGAGTCTCGGAGAATGCTGGCACACCATTCCTCTCTGATCAGCATGTGCTCGGACAAACTCCAGGACTCTGCCATCATTCTGGAGTCCTCTGCCACTCTCCCTTGCTTACCGTGCCAAGGGACACCACAGGGATCCAAGAGTCCTAGCACTCCAGCCCAGGAGGTGGCCCAGTGACAGAAATATCAAGAACTCAGGAACTGTGGCAGGTGGGATGTCTGTATGCTAACCTACAGCTGCCCACCTTGAAATGGTTTGGACTTCTGGCCCACATTTGTCCACAACCCCTCCCAGAAAAAAATGATGTTCATGCAGGGCACAGAGTTTTATTTTCTTAGATTTCATGATACGTACCTTTCCGGTTAAGGTCGAGAGATCATCTCCACCGATTACTTTTATATCCCCCGTTGACTGGTCATTCTGAGAAAAAAATAAATAGAAATTATCAGATGGCAATTAAAGCATTAAAAGTGAATGGGTGTCTAACTCTAGACTGGATAGGGTGCCATAGGCGACAGAAAAGACCTATGTCATATTTGGGGGCAAACGGCTAGAAAATTTCAGCCAAAGACTGTAACAATGGACACTTAGTTAAAAGGTCATTATCTGGCCATCTTTCAATCAATCAATGGCGTTCACTGAGCGCTTACTACGTGCAAAGCACTGTACTAAGCACTTGGGAGAGTACAAGATCCCAGATACTCAATACTTTAAAAGGATCATGAAGGTTGGAGGAACCTCCTCTCCAGAGAAGGGAGCAGGATGCCAGCAACCTCAAGTCGAAGTCCTTGCTGAGCCACAGAAGAACCTGAATCTCCACTACCACTACCCCTCACTGCCTGCAGTACAGACTATCATCATCATCATCATCAATCGTATTTATTGAGCGCTTACTATGTGCAGAGCACTGTACTAAGCGCTTGGGAAGTACAAATTGGCAACATATAGAGACAGTCCCTACCCAACAGTGGGCTCACAGTCTAAAAGGGGGAGTCAGCCCCGAGACAAACACAGTCAGGTGAAGAGCTGGGCAAAAGTCAGTATTGTATTGTTGTATTTATTCAGTGCTTACTGTGTGCACAGCACTGTATTAAGCCCTGGAGAGACCACAACAGAGTTGGTAGACACATTCCCTGCCCATAATGAGCTTAAAGTTTGGGGAGGGACGGGGGGAGAGAGAGGCATTAACATTAATAAATAACATTAATAAATAAGTTATAGATATGCTCAGTAGGGTTGTGGGGTTGAGGGTGTGGGGGGTGAATATCAAGGGCCTAAAGGGTACAGATCCTAAATCTAGATGTAATCCAAGAGTTATCCAATCTTCTTGATCCTGGAAGCTGGCTTGGTTTCAGCCCAGACCCAGAGATTCCTTCCTGAAATCCCTGACCTCTGGGAAATGGTATACATTTCCCTGCATCTCTTTACTCCCATTTTTCCGCAACTGCATGGAATCCTAGCAGAAATGGCTGTTTCAGTTAGAAATTAATGAAACTACTTAATAATTAAGGGAGTTTTTGACGGTGGCCTCGAGGTTCGGAAAGAGAACTGCTGTTGAAGGCTGTATATGGAATGGAAAGAAGAATACTGAAGAACACAGTGGATTTCTACTGCAACTTCTGAAATTTGCAAATCCTGTTTACTTGTAAATGTTTCTATTTTTTCCCCTGCACAATGCTGAAGAACAATGTGCTGAAACTCCAAAGGCCAGCTGCCAATTTTGAAAGAGTAACCACAGCTCTAAGGCTGAGATATTGGGCGTTGGGGACCACCCAGTTGATAAGCAAACTGGACAAGTGGATTAGCATGATTTCTTAAATCCCTATACGACTGCTTAAAACACATGAGATGTAACTCAGAGGATTCATTACATCATCAAATGTTCGAGTGTTTTCAACTTTGACAAAACATTGCATTCTCACCAGTTCTTTTACTTTTTGCACCCAGGTATATGGGAAATTAAATAATTACATTTCATAGTTCAGTAAATACAGTGTTTAATTAAGAACTTGATGTGTTTACATGTCTTGTATCCCTTTATATATTTCTCCATTTTCATATTGTTTGTTCACAGTTGTAACTTCTGTTCAAATAGCCTGGGTTGGAGAATAATTAGCTTTTTACCTGAGGGTCTGAGTGGTACAAATCACCCATATTTAGTGGTGTAGGGCTCACCCTGCATATGGGCTCAGAAAACTGGCCCATCCTCCTTGAGAAACTATCAGAGACAAGTCCCGGATTGATCCATCCAGCCCTGTTCCTATCCCATGCTGGTCCACCCCCCGCTCTGAAAATATGGGGCCCCGTACGCAGTCTGGGCCTGAAAGGGATGAGAAGATGGATACTGGAGAGGAAGAAACAATTTCTTCATTAAAGAGAAAGGTGTCTAACCACTGCAACCCAAGTTTATGCGAGACTCTTCTTTCTTGCCTGCCTGGGGGAGAGGTGAGAATCAGGATTATTGCTTTTCATCCTCTTACAGGTAAGGTACAGTACCTCTGTACAGTATCCAATGGTTGAAAATGAGTCCTACTAAACTAAATGGGTTGAGGAGCAGAGAAAAACTAAAAATGAATAGCCTGTTTTAATACATCTCCAATCATAAATAATGAAAACATGGGAAGTTCTTCAGGAAGAATCGACTCAAAAAAAAATTATTCAGGAGTCTCACATTAATCGCAGACAACCTTGTAGGTTACACCAATATTTTGATAGGGGAATGGTCAAGAAATGAAGAGAATCAACAGTAAAACAGTACACTAACAAGGAAGTTGAAAAACAGTTTTTCCTTAACTCCAACGAATAGTCAAAACAACTCATTACTAGTTTTCATTTTGTTGCATAATTCTCACCAGCTTACTACAAAAAAGTTGCCCTTTTAGGCAATGATTTAACTGTAAAGAGTTAACCGTAACTGTAAAGAGAAATATTTTAAGCCTTCTCAGTTTACTACTTTATTCCGACAAGAGACTCTACCCCCAATTTTCCAGAAGCATGACAAGTGTCTGAGAACCATGGCATAAAATTTCAACAGACTCAAATAGGTTTGTAGTTTCAATGTAAAACCAAATGGCAATGCCAAACATACTTACACAATAGCTCTTCAACCTAATGAAGTCTACAGTCATGGGAATAGATTTATCACTATTTCTGTTCAGTGCCTTTATGTAATCAAGCAAATCAGCAAAGAATTTATAGCCACCCTTCAATACACAGAGGGCTACAATATGGTGGCCGCCCATCTCCTTCATAACATCTCGAGCCAATCGTTCTGTCCTACAGAGAGAAAAATGAAATTCAAATACTCTCAATTTAAACTATTTTACAAACATTTCTTAAGCATCCGCCCTGCCCCCCCAGCCAAAGAATTAAAGGATTTTCATATTCTGTTGACTTAAAAGAGACACTTTTTGAAATATGGGGTTTAATAGCACCTAGGTCTTGGCAAACTCTTTAAAAATAAAGAAGTCAGAGCGGGTATAACAGGAGAAAGCTAGCTCTCTCTTCTTGGAAGTCTCATCCCATTTCCCTCTTGGTTCAGAGAGGAGAGAAAAGAAAAAGACTTGGGATTGATGACTTCCTCCAGGTCTACCATCACATGGTTCCAAAGTTAATGCCATCTCCTTTAGGTTATGACAACCATAACTTACAGCCAGGACTGGTTTCAGACCACCCTTAGAAAGGAAAACATTTGCCACCCCCTTCCATGCCACATAACATAATTACATCACACTGGGTGCAGGTGCACATTACATCCCATTTTTAAACTCCCATAAATTCCGATGAGTGGAAATACAGCCCATCCTGCCACGTTTCCACCCCATTCTTCCCTAACTTACCAGCTATGGCTGGCCCTGCCTGTAACGAGAATTGTGTGATTTTTCTGCTGAGGAGAGTTTAAAACACAGGCTATATCTAATGACTGACAACACTGCTAATGATAAAATAGCATGCAACATCTGCTTTACAATAGCAACCAAAATATCAACGAAGAAATCTGTATTTAAAAATGCCAAAGCACCACCTATTTATGAGATCAATTTTCAGAGATTTTAAATTGCCACTAACCTGTCCATGATAAGGCCATGAGGAATGAAAACTTTTTCCAGATCTTCAGCATAATGTTTAGGAATGCAAAATAAATCTAAGTCATAACCAGCTTCATCATCACCAATCTGAAATGGAAATTGAGAAGATTAGAATGGGAATAATTCAAGCTTCATAGAAAGGGGCAATTTCAAAAGGTACAAAATTCCCTATTTCTAACTTGGAAAAGTTCTGGCACAAAGTGCAAAGGCTGCAACAGGGGAAATAACTTATTGCCAGAGTAATCATCTTATTCATTCATTCAATCGTATTTATTGAAGGCTTACTGTGTGCACAGCACTGTACTAAACGCTTGGGAAGTACAAGTCGGCAACATATAGACAGTCCCTACCCAACAACACGCGTTCACAATCTAGAAGGGGGAGACAGACAACAAAACAAAGCAAGTAGACAGGTGTCAAAACCATCAGAATAAATACAATTATAGCTATATACACATCATTAACAAAATGAATAGAGTAGTAAATATGTACAAGTAAAATAAAGTAATAAATATGTACAAATATCTACAAGTGTTGTGGGGAGGGGAAGGGGGTAGGGCCGGGGGGCAATGGAGAGGGGAGGAGGAGAGGAAAAGGGGGGCTCAGTCTGGGAAGGCCATCACTTGTCAATTTTATAAAGGACAATTATGTATGTCCTTGGAAGTTAATGACCATATCTTTGAATGGAATCTATACAATGGCTACTGCACTGGTAATGCACACTCATGTACTCATCATCATCATCATCATCAGTTGTATTTATTGAGCGCTTACTGTGTGCAGAGCACTGTACTAAGCGCTTGGGAAGTACAAGTTGGCAACATATACAGTCCCTACCCAATAGTGGGCTCACAGTCTAAAAGGGGGAGACAGAGAGCAAAACCAAACATACCAAGAAAATAAAATGAATAGAATAGATATGTACAGTAAAATAAATAAATAAATAGAGAAATAAATATGTACAAACATACATACATATATACAGGTGTTGTGGGAAAGGGAAGGAGGTAAGATGGGGGGATGGAGAGGGGGACGAGGGGGAGAGGAAGGAAGGGGCTCAGAGATTGTGGGTTCGAATCCCAGCTCTGCCACTTGTCAGCTGTGTGACTTTGGGCAAGTCACAACTTCTCTGTGTCTCAGTTACCTCATCTGTAAAATGGGGACTAAGACTGTGAGCCCCACGTGGGACAACCTGATTATCTTGTATCTACCCTAACGCTTAGAACGGTGCTTGGCACACTGTAAGTCCTTAATAAATTCCATCATCATTATTATTATTACTCCAATATTATGCAATAGTGATAAAGATAACACCATTTCAAATCTCAGAATCTTAACAATCTTTGGGTATTTAAATACCTTTGCTGCAAAGAATAACTATTTTCTTAATCCTCTTGACAATTAGCAGCGTGGCTCAGTGGAAAGAGCCCGGGCTTTGGAGTCAGAGGTCATGGGTTCAAATCCTGGCTCCGCCACTTGTCAACTGTGTGACTTTGGGCAAGTCACTTAACTTCTCTGGGCCTCAGTTTACCTAACCTGTAAAATGGGGATTAAGACTGTGAGCCCCCGTGGGACAACCTGATCACCTTGTAACCTCCCCAGCGCTTAGAACAGTGCTTTGCACATAGTAAGCACTTAATAAATGCCATTATTATTATTATTAGATTACAATTTACTATACACAGTCCCGGAATTAACTTCTAATAATAATAACAACTATGGTATTTGTTAAACACTTACTGTGGGCCAGGCACTGACTAACTGCAGGATTAGATACAAAATAATCCAGGCCAGACGCAGACCATCCCACATGGAATTTAGTCTATGTAGGAGGAAGAACAGGTATTGAATCCCCATTTTACAGATGAGGAAACTGAAGCCCAGAGAAGGTAAATGAATTGCCCAAGGTCACACAACAGGCAAGTGGAAGACCTAGGATTAGAACCCAGGTCCACTTACCAGATCCCAAGCCCATAGTCCTTCTACTAGGCCACGTTACTTGTCCGATATTACATGCTCCAAACAAATTCTAAACCAAACACTTAACACAAAGGCTTTTTGTTGTTTTGTCTAGTTTTACAAAGACTTAAAACATCAGAACGACATCCCAGAGCCCACTTCCAGAAACAAAAACTAGAAAATGGAACCAAGATAATTACACATTCATTGTGCATTTGAAAATGAGTGGATGTTTGCTTTGGAGAACTTTTTCCAACATAAAAATTAATGTCCAATTGCTTTTAATATTAAGTTTGCCTAAAATTAAGATTCTCAATTCCTGAACTCACACATATCAATATTTATTGAGCGCTTACTGTGTGCAGGGCACTGTATTAGAACAGCGCTTAGAATAATAATAATAATAATGATGGCATTTATTAAGCGCTATGTGCAAAGCACTGTTCTAAGCGCTGGGGAGGTAACAAGGTGATCGGGTTGTCCCACGGGGGGCTCACAGTCTTCATCCCCATTTTACAGGTGAGGGAACTGAGGCCCAGAGAAGTGAAGTGACTTGCCCAAAGTCACACAGCTGACAATTGGCGGAGCAGGGATTTGAACCCATGACCTCTGACTCCAAAGCCCGGGCTCTTTCCACTGAGCCACGCTGCTTTTCTAACAGTGCTTTGCACATAGTAAGCACTTAACAAATGCCATCATTATTATATTATTAGAGAAGCAGCGTGGATCAGTGGAAAGAGCCCGGGCTTTGGAGTCAGAAGTCAGAGGTTCAAATCCCAGCTCCACCAATTGTCAGCTGTGTGACTTTGGGCAAGTCACTTAACTTCTCTGTGCCTCAGTTACCTCATCTGTAAAATGGGGATGAAGACTGTGAGCCCCCCATGGGACAACCTGATCACCTTGTAACCTCCCCAGTGCTTAGAACAGTGCTTTGCACATAGTAAGCGCTTAATAAATGCCATTATTATTATTATTATTATTATTAAGTGTTTGGGAGAGTACCACCCAACAGACACATTCCCTTCCCAAGAGTTTACAATCTAGAGGGGGGAGCTTATAGTCTAGCAATCAAAATTCATCTTGGAACTCTAAATGTTACAGAATGTGATAAACACCTTACTTAATCATATTTACTGAGCACTCACCACCTAATTAACTTGCACCTACCCCAGCACTTAGTATAGTGCCTGGCACACAGTAAGTGCTTAACTAATACCATAAACAAAACACAGTGGGTTGATGCATATAAGGATAACAAACCTTAGCTAGTGCAGAGTCAGTCATATTTACTGAATGCTTACTATGTGCAGAGCACTGTATTAAAGCACTTGGGAGCGTACAATACAATGGAATTATGACACATTCCCTGCCCATAATGAGCTTTCAGTCTTGAGAGGGAGACAGACATTACTCAGAATAAACAATTTATAAAATGTAATTTAAGACTGTAAAGTAAGTCTTTTAAAGTAAGTCTTTTAGACTGTGAGCCCACTGTTGGGTAGGGACTGTCTCTATATGTTGCCAACTTGTACTTCCCAAGCGCTTAGTACAGTGCTCTGCATACAGTAAGCGCTCAATAAATGCGATTGATTGATTAAGGATATGTCATGTGAGGGTGGGGAGAATATCAAGTGTCTAAAGGTTACAGATCAAGATTCACAATAGCTGGAAGCTATTCCTAACGAGGCACCTGCCGGTGGTCTAAACTTCATACATGAGGGACAATGATAAATACTCTAAGAAAGGCCACAATAATGATAAATATTCTAAGGAAGACCACAGGTTTTGGGCTTCACTCCAAGCTGTGGACATATCACACTTGCTATGCGATAAGGAGCACCATGATTCATGGTGCCTCTTCTTTTCCTGAGAAAAGTGTACAAGTGAGACAAGGGTGCAGGTATCTCTTCACTACTACCCCACCCCACCGTGGCTGGATCTGCCTACTCATACAGCGGCAGTAAAAATAAACTTACAATCAAATTAAATTAAATACTCAATTTAGATGACTGGTAGCAGTGATCTACATGAAAAAGCTCAAGAAGACAATCAATCAATCAATCAATCGTATTTATTGAGCGCTTACTATGTGCAGAGCACTGTACTAAGCGCTTGGGAAGTACAAATTGGCAACACATAGAGACAGTCCCTACCCAACAGTGGGCTCACAGTCTAAAAGGGGGAGACAGAGAACAGAACCAAACATACCAACAAAATAAAATAAATAGGATAGAAATGTACAAGTAAAATAAATAAATAAATAGAGTAATAAATATGTACAACCATATATACATATATACAGGTGCTGTGGGGAAGGGAAGTAGGTAAGATGGGGGGATGGAGAGGGGGACAAGGGGGAGAGGAAGGAAGGGGCTCAGTCTGGGAAGGCCTCCTGGAGGAGGTGAGCTCTCAGCAGGGCCTTGAAGGGAGGAAGAGAGCTAGCTTGGCGGAGGGGCAGAGGGAGGGCATTCCAGGCCCGGCGGATGACGTGGGCCGGGGGTCGATTCCAAGCTCTGAGATGCTTGTGAAAATGGTAGAGAAATTGGCTAGCAACAGCAGGATGAAATTCACTTCGGCAATCCAATATATTATGTGTCACACGGAGAGTTTCAAGTACTGTACCATTCTCAGCTACGGGAGGGAGAGTCAAGAGAGGCATACCCATTCCATTCCGCCAATTTTAGACTGTGAGCTCACTATTGGGTAGGGACTGTCTCTATATGTTGCCAACTTGTACTTCCCAAGCGCTTAGTACAGTGCTCTGCACACAGTAAGCGCTCAATAAATACGATTGACGATGATTCCTAGCTTGGGCAGTGGCTAGCGAGTGGAAAGCAATCTGCTACAAGTCAAAACACACCTGTGCCGGGCAGCAGCGTAATGGGAGAGAGTCGAGGGTGGAGACTCAGGTTTACTGCACAGAAGAAGGCAATGGTAAAAGAGAAGCAGCGTGGCTCAGTGGAAAGAGCCCAGGCTTTGGAGTCAGAGGTCATGGGTTCAAATCCCAGCTCTGCCAATCATCAGCTGTGTGACTTTGGGCAAGTCACTTAGCTTCTCTGTGCCTTAGTTACCTCATATACAAAGTGGGGATGAAGACTGTGAGCCCCCCGTGGGACAACCTGTTCATCTTGTAACTTCTCCAGCGCTTAGAACAGTGCTTTGCACATAGTAAGCGCTTAATAAATGCCATTATTATTATTATTACTTCCATATTTTTACCAAGAAAACTATTTGGTCACACTACCAGAATGGTTGCAGGTGGAAGTGGGCTGTACTGGGAGAGCTGCGAACATGGAGTCGCTATGGGTTGGAGATGACTCGACAACATAAGAAATGGCAAGACAGCCCCATAAGTACATAAATCCTAAGTACAACTGTAATTCGAAATACAAATTGGGCTATCAGTAATATTAATAATAGTATATTAAGTATATTAGTAATAATAGTAGTATCTATTAAGTACTTACTATGTGCCAAACACTATGCTCAGGGCTGGGGTTGATAGACGATACTCAGACGGGACACAGTTCCCTGCCCCACCCGGGGCTCACAGTGTAAGAGGGAAAGGATATTTTATCCCCATTTTCAAGATGAGGACTGTGAGCCCACTGTTGGGTAGGGACTGTCTCTATATGTTGCCAATTTGTACTTCCCAAGCGCTTAGTACAGTGCTCTGCACACAGTAAGCGCTCAATAAATACGATTGATGATGATGATGACGATGACACTGAGGCAGACATCAATTAAATGATCAAAATCGCCCTTTTCATTTCTTCAAAATAGGCTGAAATTCTCAATTAACTGTTTTTGAAGAGTGAAGAAATCTATGCAAAAGGAATTACTAGAACTGTGACTCCTGTACTTTGCGGATGTTTACACAATTAAAAGTAATTGTATTAAGCGCTTGTGTGCACATTACAGACCAGCAATCTGTTTTACCTATCTCTGTAGGTCATGGTTTTTCTTCTAGAAATGCCGATTCCTATATGCAAAACTAAAGAATCCCTCTGTCCTGAACGCAAGCTTTTTATCCCCCTATTGAGCTGGTTTTCCGCAATACTTTTGCCCTCCCGGACAGGCCTACATCTGGTTTGTCTGCAATACAGTATTTAGAAAAAAAAAAAAATAATTTCCAAAAACGCCCAATGACTATACCCTAATAGCTGCCCACAGTGTATCTATCTGTGGGCCCGAGGCAACAGAGACTGAATGCATTCATTCATTCAATCGTATTTATTGAGCGCTTACTATGTGCAGAGCACTGTACTAAGCGCTTGGGAAGTCCAAGTTGGCAACATATAGAGACGGTCCCTACCCAACAGCGGGCTCACAATCTAGAAGGGGGAGACAGACAACAAAACAAAACATAGTAACAAAATAAAATGAATAGAATATGTACAAATTAAATAGAGTAATCAATACGTACAAACACATATACATATATCCAGGTAATTCAGTAGTGAGTTGAGCTTGTACTATCCCCCTTTTTGTTCTTTGTTTTTTTCAGTGGTATTTGTTAAGCACTTACTAGGCTTGGGAGTCAGAGGTCACGGGTTCAAATCCCAGGTCCGCCACTTGTCCGCTATGTTTTGCCCAAATAGATATTTTAGCCCCTCTAACAATGCGAAATAGAATAACATCGGTACCACCATCTTCATATCCAAATATATGTAAACGGTAGTCCTCCGTTTGATTGTAAACTCTTTGAGGGCGACTAAACCGCAGTGGAAAGAGCACAGGCTTGGGAGTCAGAGGCCATGGGTTCGAACACCAGCTCGGCCACTTGTCAGCTGTGTGACCTTGGGCAAGCCACTTAACTTCTCTGTGCCTCAGTTACCTCATCTGTAAAATGGGGATTAAGACTGTGAGCCCCTCATGGGACAACCTGATCACCTTGTATCTCCTCCAGCGCATAGAACAGTGCTTCGCACATAGTAAGCGCTTTACAAATGCCATCATTATTATTATTAAACTGTCTATTGATTCCACTCTTCCACAAGCTGAGTTCGATGCTCCGCAAAAACCATAGAATGACTGAACTACAGGTGCACTAATGTGAGAAGCAGCATGGCTCAATGGAAAGAGCACGGGCTTGAGGGTCAAAGGTCATGGGTTCAAATCCGGCTCCGCCAATTGTCAGCTGTGTGACCTTGGGCGAGTCACTTAACTTCTCTGTGCCTCAGTTACCTCATCTGTAAAATGGGGATTAAGACTGTGAGCCTCTGGTGGGACAACCTGATCACCTTGTAACCCCTCCAACGCTTAGAACAGTGCTTCACACATAGTAAGCACTTAACAAATACCATCATTATTATTATTAAACCGTCTATTGATTCCACTCTTCCTTTCCACGCGCCGAGTTCGATGCTCCGCAAAAACTGCTGAATGACTGAACTATAGGTGCGCTTAATGTACGTGCACAACATCAGTACGGCTCCCCGAAAAATAGTGATAAACAGTGCGTGGTGAAAAGGGAGGGGTCCAAAGTCTATGCACGATGGAAGATTTGGGGCTGAATTCCTGAATCCCGCGGGTAAAAAACCTTGACCAAAGTGCGTTATTCCTCACCGAAGCCCGGCCGACTGGCGTGACTGTTTTCCCCACTGTTGGAAAGCGGCCCCCCAACGGCTCTGAGGGTTGGGGCGGCCAACAGATAGGCAGCATACATTTGGATATGAAGACGGTGGTACCGCTGTAATTCTATTTCGCATTATTAGAGGGGCTAAAATACCAATTTGGGCAAAACATACTGAGTGCGCAGCACAGCACTCAGGCCCACAGAAGACGGACGGGCCAGTGAGGAGGGGGTGACTAAAGAAGCAGCAGCAGCGTGGCTCAGTGGAAAGAGCACGGGCTTTGGAGTCAGAGGTCATGGGTTCAAATCCCGGCTCCGCCAATTGTCAGCTGTGTGACTTTGGGCAAGTTACTTGACTTCTCTGTGCCTCGGTTCCCTCATCTGTAAAATGGGGATTAAGTCTGTGAGCCCCACGTGGGACAACCTAATCACTTTGTATCCTCCCCAGTGCTTAGGACAGTGCTTTGCACATAGTAAGTGCTTAATAAATGCCATCATCATTATTATTATTATTATTATAAAGCGCTTCGGACGAAAAAACAGTTGTTTGCCGTTAGCGGACGGTCACCGCCCTCCTCCTGCCGAGGGGCAGGGCCCTCAAGTGCGTCAGGGGCAGCCTGAGGGGAGGGACTGTGTGGGCCCCATCAATCAATCAATCAATCGTATTTATTGAGCGCTTACTGTGTGCAGAGCACTGTACTAAGCGCTTGGGAAGTACAATTTGGCAACATATAGAGACAGTCAATCAATCAATCGTATTTATTGAGCGCTTCCTGTGTGCAGAGCACTGTACTAAGCGCTTGGGAAGTACAGGTTGGCAACATACAGAGACAGTCCCTACCCAACAGTGGGCTCACAGTCTAAAAGGGGGAGACAGAACAAAACCAAAAATACTAACAAAATAAAATAAATAGAATAGATATGTACAAGTAAAATAGAGTAATAAATATGTACAAACATACATATATACAGGTGCTGTGGGGAGAGGAAGGAGGTAAGATGGGGGGATGGAGAGGGGGACAAGGGGGAGAGGAAGGAAGGGGCTCAGTCTGGGAATCAATCAATCGTATTTATTGAGCGCTTACTGTGTGCAGAGCACTGTACTAAGCGCTTGGGAAGTCCAAGTTGGCAACATATAGAGACAGTACCTACCCAACAGTGGGCTCACAGTCTAAATGGGGGAGACAGAGAACAAAACCAAACATACTAACAAAATAAAATAAATAGAATAGATATGTACAAGTAAAATAGAGTAATAAATATGTACATACATATACAAATATACAGGTGCTGTGGGGAAGGGAAGGACGTAAGATGGGGGGATGGAGAGGGGGACGAGGGGGAGAGGAAGGAAGGGGCTCAGTTTGGGAAGGCCTCCTGGAGGAGGTGAGCTCTCAGTAGGGCCTTGAAGGGAGGAAGAGAGCGAGCTTGGTGGATGGGCAGAGGGAGGGCATTCCAGGCCCGGGGGTCGATGGCGGGACAGGCGAGAACGAGGCCCGGTGAGGAGATTAGCGGCGGAGGAGCGGAGGGTGCGGACTGGAGAAGGAGAGAAGGGAGGGGAGGTAGGAGGGGGCGAGGGGATGGACGGCCTGGAAGCCCAGGGGGAGGAGTTTCTGCCTGATGCGCAGATTGACTGGGAGCCACTGGAGATTTTTGAGGAGGGCGTCAGGGGCGGCCTGAGGGAAGGGACTGTGTGGGCCCCATCCCCCGCGCGCCCCGAGGCCTCACGTTGGGCCTCTCCTCGGGCCGTCTCTCTCTGCTGCCGACTTGTACTTCCCAAGCGCTTAGCACAGTGCTCTGCGCACAGTAAGCGCTCAATAAATACGATTAATGATGATGACGATGATGACTTGTAGTTCCCAAGCGCTTAGCACAGTGCTCTGCTTACAGTAAGCGCTCACTAAATACGGCTGAATGAATGAACCCCTCCCCAGCGCTTAGAACAGTGCTTTGCACATAGTAAGCGCTTAACAAATGCCATCGTTAAATGAACCGCGCCGCTGCCACCTCTAGGAGCCGGTGCGGGCTTCCCGGCCGGCCACCATGGCACCTTGCCCTCGCCCCGACTGCTCTCCCTCGTCGCCCCTGGCTTCATCATCATCATCATCATCAATCGTATTTATTGAGCGCTTACTGTGTGCAGAGCACTGGACTAAGCGCTTGGGAAGTCCAAATTGGCAACATATAGAGACAGTCCCTACCCACCAGTGGGCCCACAGTCTAGAAGGGGGAGACAGAGAACAAAACCAATACGATTGAATGAGTCATCATCATCATCAATCGTATTTCATCATCATCAATCGTATTTATTGAGCGCTTACTATGTGCAGAGCACTGTACTAAGCGCTTGGGAAGTACAAATTGGCAACATATGGAGACAGTCCCTACCCAACAGTGGACTCACAGTCTAAAAGGGGGAGACAGAGAACAAAACCAAACATGCTAACAAAATAAAATAAATAGAATAGATATGTACAAATAAAATAAACAAATAGAGTAATAAATATGTACAAACATATATACATATATACAGGTGCTGTGGGGGAGGGAAGGAGGTAAGATGGAGGATGGAGAGGGGGACGAGGGGGAGAGGAAGGAAGGGGCTCAGTCTGGGAAGGCCTCCTGGAGGAGGTGAGCTCTCAGCAGGGCCTTGAAGGGAGGAAGAGAGCTAGCTTGGCGGATGGGCAGAGGGAGGGCATTACTATGTGCAGAGCACTGTACTAAGCGCTTGGGAAGTACACATTGGCAACATATAGAGACAGTCCCTACCCAACAGTGGGCTCACAGTCTAAAAGGGGGAGACAGAGAACAAAACCAAACATACTAACAAAATAAAATAAATAGAATAGATATGTACAAATAAAATTAATAAATAAATAGAGTAATAAATATGTACAAACATATATACATATATACAGGTGCTGTGGGGAAGGGAAGGAGGTAAGATGGGGGGATGGAGAGGGGGACGAGGGGGAGAGGAAGGAAGGGGCTTTTAGACTGTGAGCCCACCGTTGGGTAGGGACTGTCTCTGTATGTTGCCAATTTGTACTTCCCAAGCGCTTAGTACAGTGCTCTGCACATAGTAAGCGCTCAATAAATACGATTGATGATGATGAAGGGGCTCAGTGTGGGAAGGCCTCCTGGAGGAGGTGAGCTCTCAGCACGGCCTTGAAGGGAGGAAGAGAGCTAGCTTGGCGGATAGGCAGAGGGAGGGCATTACTATGTGCAGAGCACTGTACTAAGCGCTTGGGAAGTACACATTGGCAACATATAGAGACAGCCCCTACCCAACAGTGGGCTCACAGTCTAAAAGGAACGCACACAGTGAGCGCTCAATAAATACGATTGAATGGCCGGGCCCCTTCCCCCGCCCCGCCATCCCCGGGCCGACGCTCGACTCGTCCCTCCTCACCACGATGCTGGGGCTGACGGTCGCCATGGCGGTGCGGAGCGCCAGCTGAGGGGGAGGAGGAGGAGGAGGAGGAAGAAGAAGAAGGGGCGGAGGCGGCGTTGGCGCCTGCTCACGACTAGGCCCAGGCCCCGCCCGCCCTCTTTCCCACCCCTTTCCTGCCTCCCTCCTTGAGGGGACTGAGGAGATGAGCCCACTGCTGGGTAGGGACCGTCTCTGTAGGCCGCCAACTTGGCCTTCCCAAGCGCTTAGTCCAGTGCTCTGCACCCAGTAAGCGCTCAATAAATACGGTTGAATGAATGAATTCCCGGGATTCATTCATTCAGTCGTATTTATTGAGCGCTTACTGTGTGCATCCATTCAATCATATTGGTTTTGTTCTCTGTCTCCCCCTTCTAGACAGTGAGCCCACTGGTGGGTAGGGACCATCGCTATATGTTGCCAACTTGGACTTCCCAAGCGCTTAGTACAGTGCTCTGCACACGGTAAGCACTCAATAAATATGATTGATTGATTGATTAACTTACCTGTATATATGTATATACGATTGTACATATTTATTTCTCTATTTTACTTGTATATATCTATTCTATTTATTTTATTTTGTTAATATGTTTGGCTTTGTTCTCTGTCTCCCCCTTCTAGACTGTGAGCCCACTGTTGGGTAGGGACCGTCTCTAGATGTTGCCGACTTGTACTTCCCAAGTGCTTAGTACAGTGCTCTGCACACAGTAAGCGCTCAATAAATACGATTGATTCATTCATTCATTCAATCGTATTGAGCGCTTACTGTGTGCATTCACTCATTCATTCAATCGTATTTATTGAGCGCTTACTGTGTGCATTCATTCAATCGTATTTATTGAACGCTTCCTGTGTGCATTCATTCATTCAGTCAGTCGTATTTAGTGAGCGCTTACTGTGTGTATTCATTCAATCGTATTTATTGAGCGCTTACCGTGTGCATTCATGCCTTCATTCAATCGTATTTATTGAGCGCTTACTGTGTGCATTCATTCATTCAGTCGTATTTATCGAGCGCTTACTGTGTGCGTGCATTCATTCATTCATTCGTATTTATTGAGCGCTTACTGTGCGCATTCATTCAGTCGTATTTATTGAGCGCTTACTGTGTGCATTCATTCAGTCGTATTTATTGAGCGCTTCCTGTGTGCATTCATTCAACCGTATTTATTGAGCACTTACTGTGTGCATTCATTCAGTCGTATTTATTGACCGCTTACTGTGTGCATTCATTCAGTCGTATTGAGCGCTTACTGTGTGCATTCATTCATTCAGTCGTATTTATTGAGCGCTTACTGTGTGCATTCATTCAATCGTATTGAACGCTTCCTGTGTGCATTCATTCATTCATTCAATCGTATTTATTGAGCGCTTACTGTGTGCATTCATTCAATCGTATTTATTGAACGCTTCCTGTGTGCATTCATTCATTCATTCAATCGTATTTATTGAGCGCTTACTGTGTGCATTCATTCATTCAGTCAGTCGTATTTAGTGAGCGCTTACTGTGTGTATTCATTCAATCGTATTTATTGAGCGCTTACCGTGTGCATTCATGCCTTCATTCAATCGTATTTATTGAGCGCTTACTGTGTGCATTCATTCATTCAGTCGTATTTATCGAGCGCTTACTGTGTGCGTGCATTCATTTATTCATTCGTATTTATTGAGCGCTTACTGTGTGCATTCATTCAGTCGTATTTATTGATTGCTTACTGTGTGCATTCATTCAGTCGTATTTATTGAGCGCTTACTGTGTGCATTCATTCAATCGTATTGGTTTTGTTCTCTGTCTCCCCCTTCTAGACTGTGAGCCTGCTGGTGGGTAGGGACCGTATCTATAGGTTGCCAATTTGTCCTTCCCAAGCGCTTAGTCCAGTGCTCTGCACACAGTAAGCGCTCAATAAATACGATTGATGATGATGATGATTTTTTGAGCACTGTGTGCGTGCATTCATTCATTCAATCGTATTTATTGAGCGCATACTGTGTGCATTCATTCAATCGTATTGAGCGCTTCCTGTGTGCATTCATTCATTTATTCATTCGTATTTATTGAGCGCTTACTGTGTGCATTCATTCAAATCATATTTATTGAGCGCTTACTGTGTGCATTCATTCATTCAATCGTATTTATTGAGCACTTACTGCGTGCATTCATTCAAATCATATTTATTGAGCGCTTACTGTGTGCATTCATTCAATCGTACTTATTGAGCACATACTGTGTGCATTCATTCAATTGTATTTATTGAGCACTTCCTTTGTGCATTCATTCATTTATTCAATCATATTTATTGAGCGCTTACTGTGTGCATTCATTCAAATCATATTTATTGAGCGCTTACTGTGTGCGTTCATTCATTCAATCGTATTTATTGAGCACTTACTGTGTGCATGCATTCATTCATTCAATCGTATTTATTGAGCGCTTACTGTGCGTGCATTCATTCATTCAATCGTATTTATTGAGCGCTTACTGTGTGCATTCATTCAGTCGTATTTATTGAGCGCTTACTGTGTGCTTTCATTCAATCGTATTTCTTGAGCGCTTACTGTGTGCGTGCATTCATTCATTCAGTCGTATTTATTGAGCGCTTACTGTGTGCATTCGTTCAATCATATTTATTGAGCGCTTCCTGTGTGCATTCATTCATTCATTCATATCTATTGAGCGCTTACTGTGTGCATTCATTCAATCGTATTTATTGAGCACTTACTGTGTGCATTCATTCAATCGTATTTATTAAGCGCTTACTGTGTGCATTCATGCATTCAATCGTATTTATTGAGCGCTTACTGTGTGCATTCATGCATTCATTCAATCGTATTTATTGAGCGCTTACTGTGTGCATTCATTCATTCAATCATATTTATTGAGCGCTTACTGTGTGCGTGCATTCATTCAATCGTATTGAGCGTTTACTGTATGCATTCATGCATTCATTCAATCGTATTTATTGAGCGCTTACTGTGTGCATTCATTCATTCAATCGTATTTATTGAGCGCTTACTGTGTGCGTGCATTCATTCAATCGTATTTATTGAGCGCTTACTGTGTGCGTTCATTCATTCATTCAATCGTATTTATTGAGCGCTTACTGTGTGCATTCATTCAATCGTATTGAGCGCTTACTGTGTGCATCCATTCATTCAATCATATTTATTGAGCGCTTACTGTGTGCATTCATTCATTCATATTTATTGAGCGCTTACTGTGTGTGCATTCATTCATTCAATCATATTTATTGAACGCTTACTGTGCGTGCATTCATTCATTCAGTCGTATTTGAGTGCTTACTGTGTGCATTCATTCAATCGTATTTATTGAGCGCTTACTGTGTACATTCATTCATTCAATCGTATTTATTGAGCACTTGTGTGCATTCATTCAATCGTATTCATTGAGCGCTTTGTGTGCGTGCATTCATTCATTCAATCGTATTTGAGCGCTTACTGTGTGCGTGCATTCATTCATTCAATCGTATTTATTGAGCGCTTACTGTGTGCAGAGCACTGGACCAAGCGCTTGGGAAGGACAAGTTGGCAGCTTATAGAGACGGTCCCTACCCAACAGCGGGCTCACAGTCTAGAAGGGGGAGACAGACAACAAAACAAAACATATTAACAAAATAAAATAGAATAAATATGTTCAAGTAAAATAGAGTAATAAATATGTACAAAATATGTACAAGTAAAATAAATAGAGTAATAAATATGTACAGACATATATACAGGTGCTGTGGGGAGGGGAAGGAGGAGGCTCAGTCTGGGAAGGCCTTCATGGCCCCGCTCTCCCTCTCCGGGGAGCGGGAATTTCCCCCTTCTAGCCGGCTTCTGCTCACCCGCCCACCTTCATATAACCGAAATCCTTTCCCTTTACGATCTCTCTTGGTTCCCAAACGTCTGGACTCAGTCCTCATCACCCATTTTGGCATAATCCTCACTACCTACCAAATTCCCTAGCCGTTTCTTTACGGATGACCCCGTAGGCTAAAGTGTAATATCTAAACTCACAGCAAGGTCGGCGAAAGCTGCAAATAATGGATTGAAAGGGGTCGGGGGCTGGAAATAGTGTTTTTCCCCCCATCCCTTTTTGCTCTTTGGACTGGGAAATTTCAATTGATTGACAAAACTTGCCAGAGTATACTATCTAAACTGACAGCTAGGTCGGCGAAAGCTGCAAATAATGGATTGAAAGGGGTCGGGGGCTGGAAATAGTGTTTTTCCCTCATCCCTTTTTGATCTTTGGACTGGGAAGCTTCAGTTGATTGACAAAATTTGCTATTTCAAGGGACCTGGATTGACTCCAGGCCATCCAATAATCCAGGGGCAGAGCCAAGGTTAAAAAAAAAAACCTCAATCAATAGTATTTATTAAGTGCCTGCAGAGCATTGTACTATCGGTTGGGAGAGCACAAAATAATTAGTGCACATGATCCTAGCTCTCAAAGAGTTTACAATCTATACAATCAAGCCAGGGGGACAAATGCAAAAATATTTTGCAGATTAAGAGGAAGTAGAAAAAGGGGCTACGTGCACGAGTTAGTGTTTATGTAATTGGTAATGCAAAATACGAGGTTGTGCAGAAGTGCTGGAGTGGTAGTGGTGGGGGTGATATAAATTGTATCATAGCGAGGATATAGTATAGACTGTAAATTCATTGTGGGCATAAAATGTGTCTCTTTATTGTATTGTACTCTCCCAAGCACTTAGTACAGTGGTCTAAACAAAGCGCTCAATAAATACGAATGAATATCCTGGGAGAGTAAAATAAATCAGAGAAGGCCTCCTAGAAGGTCTTTAAGGACTGGGGGGAAATTGAGATCTCTAGAAAGGGGAGTTCCACTTCTACAGCGGGAGGGTGTGAGCAAGAGGGTGGGTGGAAGAGGAAGAACTGGTCAAAGAGACCAAGAAGGAGCAGTCAGAGAAATAAGGGAACCAAGAGACAATTGTTTTGAGTAAAACCAAGGCAAAGAAAAGGGAGTGGGCCACAGTGTCAAAACCAGCCAAGAGGTTGAGAAAGGTTAGGATTTCAAGGCCTTTAGATTTGGTAAGGAGGGGGGTCACTGGTTATCTTGGAGGCTGTGGTCTTGGTGGGGCAAAGAGAACAGAAACTCACGAAAGGAATTAGCAGAGGGGAAGTGCTGTGCTGATACGTTAATAATAATGGTATTTGGTAAGCACTTACTATGTGCCAAGCACTGTTCTAAGATGGATTGGCTGGAAGGGGCTTTACTCAAGCTTTCATCTCATTGCATTCACTTTTTTTCTGTACTGTTCAGTTCCCTAGCAGAAAACACAGACAATATGACTTTATAACTTCTACCTAGTATTATCACTATCAAACTTTAAATTTACATCTGAAGTTCCTGAGACAGTAACTACATAGTTTATCCTTTAAAGATGTAGCCCAAATTTGAATGAAAAGTAAATGAATAAATCAAAAATGAAAGTATGCTATTATTTAAGCCAAATTCATTCTTCACTAAGTTCATCTCAAACCTTTCGACTGTACTGAGGATATCACAACCTTTCTCAGAGTCCCTTCACATTTAACGTCTCCTTATAGAGAACAATGTATATCAAATGTACAAATGGGAACAAATAGCAGGTATTGGGCAATCAGGCATATTACAAAAGAAGATAAATATTTCATCAATTTCCTGTTGCAAAATCTGTATTCATTTTATTGAATAGTAGAAAAAAACTTGATCCTCAGCACTTTCAAACGAAAGCTTATTGCAAAAGCTTTCACTTACTTTCGCTTTCCAGTGCTTTAAAAGAACGACTTCCCATTTAAAGTTTACCTTCCAAAGCAATATCAATTTTTTTTTGCCAAAAAAGTTTTTAAGAATGGTCAAACTTTGCTCCCTCGCAAAATGAAGGGGCACCCTGCACATATCCAAAACTGAAAGGCATAGGTATACCCTATGATAGAGCCAAGTTGTTTTTCCTCAAAAACGTGGCAATATCAGGGGGAGGTTTTTCCTGAGATTAACTAGCAATTTCCTGGGTCCCGTCCCAGAAACAGACCCAATCTGATTTCTGAGCCCTACAGGTAAATAAAAGATACATTAAAAATTCCTTCCCAGCCACCCCTCCTGATCCTAAAAGCTTTGCTTTGGAGAAGCAGGGTGGCTCAGTGGAAAGAGCTCGGGCTTTGGAGTCAGAGGTCGTGGGTTCTAATCCCTACTTCGCCACTTGTCTGCTGTGTGACCTTGGGCAAGTCACTTAACGTCTCTGTGCCTCGGTTACCTCATCTGTAAAATGGGGATTAAGACTGCGAGTCCACGTGGGACAACCTGATTTCCTTGTTATCTACCTCAGTGCTTAGAACGGTGCTTGGCACATAGTAAGCGCTCAGCAAAAACCATAATTATTATTATTATTTGCTGACCTCTCCTGCAACCTAAGCTCGGCCTTCTCCTCCTCTCACTAGCCCCCTTCCCTGACTGTGCTCCAATACCTTTTAAAAACCAGTGAGGTATGGGGGATCGACTTAAGCTAGGTAGCGACATTGCCGTCAGCAAGAGGGGAGCAGGCAAACATCATCATCATCATCAATCGTATTTGAGCGCTTACTTTGTGCAGAGCACTGTACTAAACGCTTGGGAAGTACAAGTTGGCAACATATAGAGACAGTCCCTACCCAACAGTGGGCTCACAGTCTAAAAACATGACCGAGGATCCGGCTGAAACCCTCCAGATGACAGAAGGACAGAGCCAATAACGTAGCTCCTAAATGCTTTATTCTGGACTTTGTTGAAAGAGCAAATTTCAATTTTCCCTCTTCCACTTGGAAAGCTAGTAGTTAAGGTGTAACCTAGATCCTCTTTATGAAAAAAGGCATTTCTAGAAGGGATATTGTCAATAACGCATTATAACTGAAAGCCCTAATTTTTCCTTCACAATTTAATAAAAAAAGACATTTACAATATGAAATTCATAACTCATTTATTTTAATAATATATGCGAGAATACCAATAAAAAGAAACTAATACTGTAAACTACAATTTTGGAAATAAAGCCAATATAACAGGAACAAAATATACATAACATGAGAGGAATGTTTTACCCATTATGCATTCCTTGTCTTTACATTTAGTGTAAATGTTAGAGCAAAAGCTGCATATCTTGATCCAACATAAACATTTTCGGAAAGTAATATTAAACCAGGACACTTTCATTTTTATTTTTGAGAGTAACTGATATTACACTGTTGTTTCATGGATACCTAAAAACTGATTCAGTGGTAGATTTACTGATTACTTGCCTGTCTAATGTCTTGTCATGGGATGCATTCTCAAGCCTGAAGTCCTCAAAATTGGTGCAGATCTTTTGAAATACCTTTCACTTTTAAAATTGTGAGATGAAAGTAAAACGTGCCCATTTTTTTTTCCCAGAACAAACAGACCTTATTAAAGTACAATAACTCAAGCCTATCTTTCTACTGTAAAGAACTTTCCTTATTTCTAACATTTCTGGAAAGGCAGTAAATGCTCCAGAAAAAAATCTTCAATATACGCTTGCAAAGATTACACTGCTTTACAAAAAAAAAAAAAAAGGGGGGGGTGGGTGGCTTGGGGGGGAGACACAGACTTCAAAATTCCAAGCTAAAATACACATAAAAAGACGTAATGGCAGTATTGGTTCTTTTTTTTAAAAAAATGATGCAAATGTATACCTATCAAATCATTTCCATGCTTATTAAAACTACAGTTACGGACATAAGAGATGTACAGTAAATACACTGCTGAGGTACATTTTTCTAAATATTAACACCACAACATAACTACCCAGCAGATGAAGCTACTTGGGAACATAAATACAATTTTTACATTGTAAGGCACTTTTACTCAGCATATATGACAACATATGGACAGAGTAAATTATAACATTTTAAGCTTGTAACAAAAAGTAACTTTCCATTTGACTTTAGTTTAATATCTTCTTTCTGCATTAAAGAATGAAGAAAGTCATCACACCTCAGTGGGAGAATAGGTAGCCTGCCACTTGTTTTGCAAACCAAAGATAAAGTGCTGTTCTGGTTGCTAGTGGCATGAAGGGGGAAGGATAGACCAAAAAAATCATAATATTACTAAGTCCAAATCTAGGAACTGACAGAGTATTTCAAATTTTTTCATTTAAACAATGATTGGCCAGAATACCCCAAGCACCTTTCAATTTTTTTAAATCAAAAATAGTACAGTAGTTGTCCAAAAAAACCAAAACAAAACCAAGAAAACCCAAAGAAACGAAGGTACTTTGTTTTACGGGGCTTGCTAAGTCTGTGGCAAAAAAAGTAAAAGTGATTCATATAGTGAGAGGAAATTTAAAATAAGCACTTTGAAGCTAATTTAAGTAACTAAAGCACTGCTCCTAACAGGGAAAAGTCACATACCTTGGTAAACTTATCTACAGATCTGTCACTGCAATTCAAGTCATATTTAATTTTGAATATTGTATTTACAGTTAAAAAAAATCCATGACATGTTTAGAGGAAAGAGAGAACATTTTACATACCGGACAACCTTATACTAAAGCTACATTCTCCCTCAAGAAATTAAAAAAATAATATGGTAACGTTCATTGAGTCCCATTCTGTGTGAAAATACGACTGACAAATGTGACTAAGATACTACCAGTAAAAAAGCAAGATAATTTTAAGCACAGTGTAATTGTTCATCTGTTACAAATGGACTGTTTTTGTATTAACTGTTGATTAATCTTCTCGGCCTACAGTCAAGTTGTCAACCCGTTCGCTGGTTGCTGATTTACTTCCAATCTAATAAATTAAGTAGGTATTCAAAACAAAAGTCACTATTCTAACTTTAGATCGAGGTGCTATGGTAGTTTTAGGCAGACCACTATTCACTTTTTTGGTTTCATTGAGAAGAAATCTACTAATGTGCTTCAATAGATAAAATGGAAGAAACTATCACTAGCTAGAAAGGCCAGTGTCAAAAGAGATTAAGCATTTGAGCACTTAGGCTTGCGCTAACTTTAACCTAACGATCCATGTTCTTTATTAATGGATCATCAGATTTAAAACACGGACCCCTACATGAAGAACAGTAGGGTATGCCTACTGCCTTTAATTGAAGAAAACACTGAAAACATTAAGAATGTGAAACGGCTTCTAAAATAGTGGTCTTAAGATTCAAAAATAAATACTGCTTTATGAAAAGACTGGTTATTACTCCTACAGCACACGAGACCTGCTTACATACTTTGGACCAACATGTGAAGAGGGCACTTGAGAGGTATGGGTTTCAGAGACGGTGGCTAAATTCCTTAGTGAGTAGTAACCCTTCAGACACTTAAAGAGGTGAGTTTGCTATTTCCAAAGGACAGTTTTAAGGTTCAACCATGCTTTGCCAGAAGTTCTTGGTAAGTTATGAAGACAGAGAAGGTGTACCATCAGAAGGAAGGGGAACATGGTTAGAAAAACAAACTGCACACAGCCCTTTGGCATAAGAACTGAAGCTCACAGCTTATGACCAACAGCTACTAGAGTCCATGCTGGTCGGTGGAAACAACTTCCACAGGAACTGAAGGGCTTTAGCCAACTTTGAAGTTCTTTTCTGCAGGTGCTTTCAAAACGAAAAGGTGGCTCTCTTGAATTCTGGCCTCCATTTTTTGTATGTGTGAAGAAACCACAAAATTCACAATCTACTCAATAAATGTGTTGCCACCACGAACTCGTCTGCGTTGTGAGGCAAAATTCACTTATGCTTTCCCTTGAGCATAAATCCACTAGAACAACTTAAACATTCCAAATCTTAGAATTTTATTGAATCCAGAAATATAGTTTACTTCATTTCAATGTCTGCCTTAGCTTCTGACACTCTGTACATATCATTAATAGTGTTTCAACTTTTGTTCCAGACACTGCAGACTACAAACTACATAATATTGACATGTAAAACTCTGCCACTTATTGAAGGCTCACACACATGAACATTTCAGGCAGTTCAATGAAGTTTATAATGGACTTGGGCAGTAAAATACCAACCCTCTCTGATTGTAGAAAACAGTGAAAAAGAATAGTAGTTACTGATGTCTTATTCATTCCCAGTTTTCTAACTTTGTCCCTTGAACCTGTTCAAAAGATGATGAAAACAATTATAAATTTAAAATAGAATATGGGAGTGGGGGAAAGTATTTTACAGATTGGACACTATACCTACATTAATTGATAAAATCGAGAGGTCTTTAAAGCTGTTACAAAATCAGCTCAAGTTACAAAACAACATCTCCCAGGTCTACACAGTTCTCCAAAAACGTGCTTTTGACTAAGTGCGTTAGCATTAAAAAAATCTTATTGTGTTTAATGACATCAGTAATGTACTGAATGATGTGTTATCTTCATAACAGATCTGCGATGATTAACTTCCATACCTAGTTTCCATTGAGCTGTTGCTGAGCGAAGCTACTATGTTCAGTTCCTGTTTTTCCCCGGCTTTTGCTTTCTCTTTCTTCATCTTCTTCATCTCGCTCATCATTTCCACTATGGTTTTTACAATACAGTCTAAAATAATAATACATAATAATGAAGAAATGATCGTGCACAAAGTTAACCAATGACTGGGCTCTTAGAACATGTGACAGTCATTAATAGATGACAATATTTTATTTTTCGGTGGATATACATGTGCTAGACTCTATACATACGTAAACACATAAAATAGCTTTTAAATGGTATCTTTCCACTATCTTTCCACAATCTGCAGTGTGTCATCTATTGGTAGAACACTCCAATTTCACCAGATCTAAAGAAGGCTATTAAAATACTTTAAAAACTAATTTTAAGCCTCTCCTCTTTTTTTTTTTAACTGAAATTTTTTGGCAGTCATGGAGGTATTTATTCTGTGCATTACTGAACAAGGAAATCCTCAAAGTGACCTAAATTGGTCTGAATAACTTGGTGTGGACATTCACATCAATTCCCTACAACAGAATTAATCAAAGGCTCCCCCACAGAATGTGTGAAGATCATGAGCATAAAACCATACACTCCTAGGCTTGGCGTGGAGGGGAGGAGCAGAAGAGCCACAGTTGCTACCAATTCTACTGTCAGGGCCATGAAGAACTGAAGCCCCCAGGAACATATGGTACTAGGGGGTAACGGTAGAGACGGAAAAGGGATGACTACCACCACTCCAATTCACATCCACCCAGCAGGACCTTTAACTCCAGGGACCCTGAGTAACCAGAAAGAGTGGTAACTCCAGGAAAAGTGGAAGCCAAACCTGCTGGCAAGGAGTTCATGCCTAAAAGTCACTACCAAGGCGCCTCTGACTCTCAGGAAAAACAAAAAATGCCTGACTAAACCACCACTAGACCAAGCTCCTGGAGTGCCGATGCATGGCCTCTACAGAAAGTTGGCCCAAAATCCTCAAAATGGATAAGTGAGTTACTGTCCCCTCCCTAAAGTCGTGCTCAGATTTTTTTTTAATGGTATTTGTTATGTGCTTACTGTGTACCAGGCACTGTGCCAAGTAGATTCAAATTAATCAGCCCTATGCATGTCCCATATGGGACTCACAGTCTTAATCTCCAGTTTTCAGATGAGGTAACTAAGGCACAGAGAAGTGAAGTGACTTGCCCAAGCAGCGTGGCTCAGTGGAAAGAGCACGGACTTTGGAGTCAGAGGTCATGGGTTCATATCCCGGCTCTGTCAGCTGTGTGACTTTGGGCGAGTCACTTAACTTCTCTGGGCCTCAGTTACCTCATCTGTAAAATGAGGATTAAAACTGTGAGCCCCCCGTGGGACAACCTGATCACCTTGTAACCTCCCCAGCGCTTAGAACAGTGCTTTGCACATAGTAAGCGCTTAACAAATACCATCATTATTATTATTATCACAGAGCAGAGCTAGGATTAAAAGCCAGGTCTTTCTGACTCGGATGCTAATCTTGCCTTGGGTTCCCTCTCCTCGGCTCCAGCACAGCAATTACGTCCACTCAGAATCTCAACATATTCCTCTGGGTGCCCTGGAATTCCATTCCAACCCAACCTTTCTGCATGTTCTCTCTCCTATAGCCGAATGTGTGTATCCGAGAGAGTGTCTGTTTTGACAGTTCATTCTTAAGGCATGTGAGAATGTTGGAATTTGAATGGGAGTAAGGCAATGCATGACTGTATAATCAATGTACTGGAAATAGTTTTTCAATGGGTGAATTAGTAAACTTTAGTGTTAAAATCTCTCCAATAGATTAGTTTTTAATTAATCTGTGTACATCTATTCTCTCCTATAGCCGAATGTGTGTATCCGAGAGAGTGTCTGTTTTGACAGTTCATTCTTAAGGCATGTGAGAATGTTCGAATTTGAATGGGGGTAAGGCAATGCATGAGTGTATAATCAATGTACTGGAAATAGTTTTTCAATGGGTGAATTAGTAAACTTTAGTGTTAAAATCTCTCCAATAGATTAGTTTTTAATTAATCTGTATACATCTATTCTCTCCTATAGCCGAATGTGTGTATCCGAGAGAGTGTCTGTTTTGACAGTTCATTCTTAAGGCATGTGAGAATGTTGGAATTTGAATGGGGGTAAGGCAATGCATGAGTGTATAATCAATGTACTGGAAATAGTTTTTCAGTGGGTGAATTAGTAAACTTTAGTGTTAAAATCTCTCCAATAGATTAGTTTTTAATTAATCTGTGTACATCTAGTCTATAAAAGCTGTACTGAAAAGACGAGAGGGACAGTTCCTTGTCTTTTATGTACCTCTTGATAATATTCACACGATACTAACTATTTAACTTTTATTTTTCTTTAAGGAAAGGTGTTAGAGAGGATTGCAGCATGTATGCAGTTCAGAAGTAAATGGATTCTCGGTTAATAACACATCATTTACAGAATGCCCCCTTGTGGACAATTCAATGACTGAGGAGACGGATTTTTAGAGTTTCACCCACTCCAACAATTCGTTGTCTCTGAATCTTTTTTTTTTTTTAATATTAATGCTAAACGAAAAAATGTTGATCTGTGGAGAGTCTGGGGTTTCCTTGGATAAATGCCACTTTTGATATATCCTATGTCATCAGTCTTGTTGCTCCCATCAGAGAAGCTTCAATTCAAACCAAGATTTGAACAGTTAAAACTTATTACGCTTTGGGCTGACTCTGGAGTTCAATACTTTACATTCAGCAATGTGACGATACTGTTACCAAGTGTGCTAACAGATGGAGCCATCCTGAAGGGGATGCAGAGTCCAAACAAACTGTTGGTCGCTCCCAAGGGTACGTGGGTTTAAGGGGCAGAACTGTTTACCCGTGCAGTAACTCTATTCCTTAAAACCATGATCCGGATGCTAACTTCTTCCTAAAGCCAAAGCTGTGGGCCACTGATTTCGTCCCAAACCTGTTGATTTTCGCGGCCCAAGGAGACATTCAAATTGAAAAGAGAAGGGCCCCCTAAAGCCGAGGGTCTAGAACAATTGCCTGCATCCTCCTTTCACTAGGGGATGGCCCACCCAAGAGGTAGCTGTGATGTTGTGTGCTCATTTGCAAATAGCAGAATACAATATTATTGAACATTCACTCTAGTGAATGTGAAGCTTTAGGGAAGATCCCACGGTGGACTTTGAAGGTAGATACATCCATTTTGGTAAGTTGTTTAAAATCCTAACCTGGAATGTTTATGAAGAAATTCAGAGTAACTATTATTCTAGTGGTACTTTACTTGACCTGCCCACTCTGTTCCCTTACTCACATTGCCCACCTGGCTTGGAACTACTTCCCTCTCCACATGAGAGGGCACAACTCTCCCCCCACATTCAAAACCCTCCCAATCCCACCCTCTTCTACAAGCTTTCCTTGATTAATTTAATTTCCCAGTAACCTTAACCATTCATTCTTTCAGCCAACTTTATCACTTGTGAACTAATTTACACCCTCAACTTATTTACACTCTCCTTAGCTTTCACTCTAGTTGGAAATATTTTTTAGTGCTTTTCTCTCCCATTAGAACGTAAATTCCAAATGCACAGTGCACCAAACTAAGTGGGTGATCAATAAATGAATTACAGACAGGAAGAGGAACCATATAGCCCAAACCAACCAACTGCAGGCAACCAATCCCGAGTCCCTAAATGTGAAGAAAAATTTACACATTGCTCCTAAAAATTAACACTCGGCAGATGTTCTGACCACAATATGAGCCTTTCATTTTGAGCCTTACTGAAAGCTTGCTAGTATTTGCAGGGGAACTGCATATGCTCACATACACAAATTGCCATCTCTCACTTACTTGTAAATTCCTCGTGACATATTTTCAATATATTTAGCTTTGTCTTGCACTCCACAGTGGTAATGGTAAGTCTTAACACAGGCTTTTATTTCACATCCAATAGTAGCACCAGGCTGGCTGCAGAGTGTACACTTCTATTTTGAAAATCAAAAAGAGGATAATGAAATTGATGGTATAAATTCATTCTGCCCGATAAATATTGCCACCCTAGGAAGTCAGAAAAAAAATTCAGCTAAAAACGATGCCTTTTTTCTGTACAAAGCTACTAAAGTAGTAGAAGTAATAGTGATGATATTTACTGAGTGTTTTCAAAGTGCAATGTATTGTACTAAGCTCCTGGAAAAGGACATGTTTCAAATAAGATAATGGTACAATTACTATTAAGAAGTTAACCTCCAACCCAAGAAGACTTCTACAATTCACAGTAAGAGACAATCACCTTAATTTAATTAGGTTACAAAATCACTGATCAAAAATGATGGGAGGACGGTTTGAAATTGAACTAGTGAAAAAAGTCAATAATTTCCAAAACTGCTGTTCTTAAACCTCTTCAGCATCCAATCTGACTCACCTGAAAGGCATTCAAATCTGAATTATAAGAACTTCATTAACCTGCACCATCAGCAGCTGGAAAGCAATGCTTACTGGCTTTTCAGTCAGTTGATTCTTCTGCAGATATACAGCTCTCCCAATGCAACTGAATAAACTTTTTGCTAATAATAATAATAATGGTGGTATTTGTTAAGCGCTCTATGTGCCAAGCACTTTTCTAAGCGCTGGGGTACAAGAATCTGAATGGCAAAAAGCTTTCGCTCACCTTCACTCAGTGAGGTCCCTCTCCCATTGATAACCATTTCTCGGACATAAATTCTCCAAAAACTACGGCGGTTTGCTTTCTTGCTAATGTGATTAGAAAGCAGTCTTTTCTGGAAACTCAAATATCAGAAGGTGATGGCCTACTATGACTTAAAAAGGGTATTTTAAATGTAACCACTTCTGGGATGTATGCGGTTTCCCAGAGGATCTCTGAGTCTATTAAGACTAAAAAGGCCTCAGCTGCTATTCCCCTTAGTGCTCTCAGTTGGTTCCATGAAAATAAGACATGCCAGACTAAGCTGAAGGAGATTTTTCCCTCGGAACTGATGTGAAGTGCCCAGGACCAGGGAACAGAAGAGCAGTAAGGTCAAAACACCCCTCTTATTTTGCTTTCGCCCCCATCAATTTCCATGTCCTTCTACTGTTTAGTCCTGGAAAGGGGAACTGTTTCTCAGACAGCAATGCAAATATGAATAAAAGACTGAATTATTTTTTTGTGGCTGCGTATATACGTAAAACTACTTTATTTTTAAAATGTTATCTTGTCACATCCTAGCCAGCAAAAAAAGAAACCCTGAATTAACAAGGTCTGCCATTAAATAATACTAAATTGAAATGGGCTTTAAGCACTATTAAGTCAATTAAAATGATTCAAAGAAATGGAAAGGCAAGTGAAAGACTGAGCTGTAAGAAACATACAGGCTTTAATTCAATAGTTATAGAGGTGATGACCATTCCAGAACGTTTTTTAAACTGGCACTCATTCTCCAAGCATACCAGTTAAAGTTTTTCCTGAACATATAATTTAAATGAAGGGTCATATTTAAGCTCTGTCCACCAATATATTATTTTTAAAAGATTCATCCTAAGTCATTTTTATATACATAGATTTAGATTTATAGTATTTGGGGACTCTACTTGAGAGGGTGTGAGAGGTCTAGAAGTGCCCCACTGAATATTTTAATACTATAATTTACATTGTTCTAGACTGTAAGCTTGCTATGGGCGGAGAACATGTCTGCTAACTGATGCACTGTGTACTCTTCCAAGCACTTTGTACAGTGCTCTACACATAGAAAGTGCTCAATAACACTGATGGATGGATTGATTACAGATGGGGAAAAAAGGAAGCTACTGATACACTGTGAGCCCCTAGGAATGTCAATGCCTTTTTAAAATAGAGTGAAAGCACATTCTACGAGACTTCTAACAGAGAGATGAAAAACAGACATGAAGAAAGTGATCTCTAAAACTGGCTCACTCAAGAGCCATGCAATTGTTTTATGTACACTAAAAAGGCATTTTCTGAGATAATTAATGTCAGGGTACTTATCTTCCTTTAAGAAAGACTAAATAATTTGACACTGTCCCCTACGGGTGTATCAAATTCCTAGTGGGTAAGGATACTGACAAGCTGAAATAATCAAAGCAACCCCTTACTCACTGTAATAAGTACAGGAGTTTTGCAAAAAGGAAAAAGTGTACAACATTCTCTTATTAGACTCTCAAACGGGTCAAAATATAGTGTTTAATTAAGAATTATTTTGTTAAAATAGCTGACACTTTTTATTCTACTTTTCACTTCTGAATAAATTTGAAATTGCTTTAAATAGGTACAGAAAGATAAACAGCTCAGAGGGTCAGCAGTACAATGTTAATATATAATTACATACCATTCTTTTCCCCCGTTTAATCTCCTGAAGAACTGTTTTAATATCAAAGTCTCCAAATTCTGCCCTTGATGTTGTTGTGAGTTGAACTGTGCCAGAAGAGAACAGCTAGAAGAAGATAAATCCATTAAAACAGAAAATACCTTAGGTGTGCTGAAAGACTATAGATTTGGACAAAACCCAGTCAACTTGTGGCACCCAAAAGAGGGTTTGGGGAGACCCCTTACAATCAATCAATGCTACTGTGTGCTTACAGTGTGTAGACACTGCACCACGAGAAGCAGAGCAGTCTAGTGGATAGAGCATGGGCCTGGTAGCTAGAAGGACGTGGGCTCGAATCTCGGCTCTGCCACTTGTCTGTTGCATGACCTTGGACAAGTCACTTAACTTCTCTGTGACTCAATTACCTCATTTGTAAAATGGAGTTAAAGACTGTGACCCTGTGGGGGACAGGTACTGTGTCCAACCAGATCAGCCTCTATCTATCCCAGAATTTAGTACAGTGCTGGCACACAGTAAGCGCTTAACAAATACCACTAAGCACTTGGGAAAGCACAATACTATAGAGCTGGTAAGACAAGGAACTTCCTGTTCCCACATTTTAAGGCTTAGTCACTGAATAAATGATTTAGAGCTGGGAGGGCTGGGTTCCATTTCTGATCCCTGAGGTCAGAAATAGGTTCCTGCTGTCATGTCCACTAAGTTCTGGGAATTGGAAGGAGCTACATTTCTTCTCCTTCAGCCCACAGAACTGGGCTGTTTCTGATCTGGGGATGGGTTCTACGCTAAAAATAACTTTGAGGCTTTTTAGTATTCTACAATCCTTGGGAATTTCAGTTGGTGTGACAGAAGCCATGTATACCCCGTTCTACCAGAATGTATATATTCACTCTGTTTTTAGGTTCTTCCCCAAGTGCTTAGTACAGTGCTATGCACATCATAAGCCCTCAGTAAATACCATTAGAATGTTATCTGTGAGTTAGGAAATGCTTGCCTGCCAAAGCAAGTCTGTCTGGATACAGAATGTCATGTTGGTGAAAATAGCTCATGTGCAGGTTCACAGTCAGACACTGAGATTTCCTTAACATACTGCTTTGCAAGAACGTTTTACAAAAACTAGGTACTGCTTCAACTGTTTTCAACCCACGGTCCCCCAACTCTTGTGTCCCATCTAAACAACTGTTGATACAATATGACTTTTGGAGGACAATGGGGGTTTGCTAGAACACATCTACCATGTTGTAGGCAAAATGTCCGCATTCTTACTGTAAATAACTCAGCATACAAATACTTCTCATTCAAAAATGGAGATGACTTTAGAGTTTACTGGATTTACTGATCTCAAAGATAAAAACTAAATTAAAATAAACTATGCTTACCATGCACTTGTAATGTGCTGCTGCCTTCTTCGCATTAAATATATGAAGCTTTCCCCTGGCTTCATTTTCTTCTTCACCTACATGACAGAATCCACACTTAGGCCTTGGATCACTGGGACTGCTTCTGTGTGGTGATCTATCTCTCTAAAAGCAATAAATAAAGAAATAAATAAAGAAATAAAGTAAGTAACTAAGTAAATAGTAAGGGGAAGGGGGAAGTGAGGCAAAGAAGGGTGAAAAGATGAAACAGGAGAAAGCATTGGGAGAGGGGAGATTTACTACTAAAGCTCAACAACTACCGCCATCACCACCCACTGTTGTCTAGTTCATGCCAGCAGCCCATTCTATTACTCTCAAGATAACAAGGTCTCTAAACCCACAGCTTGACAAGTACACACCCTAACTATGGGGATATTGGAAAGGCAGTGGACGCACCACGGCATGATTCTCTTGTCTCCCTATCTCATGCCTTGGCTTTTTGTGGAAATTAAGCAATGGAGCTAATGTGGGTGGAAAAGACACGCTCTTGCATTTTGGTACCACTCTTCCAAAACCAGAGCATCTGCTCTCCTTTGAATATTCCAAGCAACGATTTTTTTAGGTTCCTAATTATGATCTTAAATCCTGAATGGACATTAAACAGTTTAAATGGCACTTAAACTGTTACTGATATTCACAGCGTTGTTAGGAACAAGGATCAGGTTTTTTTGTGCTTACATAAGAACTGCTTTCTATTTCATCTGTCCCGTGTGAGGAGGTCGATCTAGTGTCTTCCGACTGCCCTTTTGAATTTGTTTTTCTTGGCCTTCCTTTGCGGCTCTTCTTTTTTCCCTTGGGAGGTGAAGGCTCCAGTTCATGTTCATTGAAACCTTCTTCTAAATCAGCTGTTTTAAAAGTTAACAAAAATTGATATGAAACAATTTGGAAATTCCAAAGTTTTTAGTGTGTAAGCTGCCCAAGAGAGATTGTCTTTTTATGTTCAAAATGGCACCTAGCATACAAATTGTTTTAAGAAATTACAAAAATTCTATACACATTTCTTATTGCCCTAAGTAGTCATCCACTTCATAATCATCTAATCTAAGAATGTAATAATATCATTCTAAATAGAAGTCATTACTACTACTTATGTAGTAGTAAATTAAGTCACTAAAGTAAACTTGTGTCCCCAGAAATTTTCTGTCCTAGATTTAAAAACTTTATCCCACATTTTATTCATGAATTAGATACCCTCAATCATTTTCGGGAAAATAAACTACGCTCACATGGAACACATTCAACACAAGTTTCAAAAGTTGAACACACAAAAAGTGAGCCAATTATAAAATATTACAAAACCACGCCAAAATAAATGATAAAAGGCTACTCTTAAAAATAAAGTGCAATCCTGTAATTCAACTTACTAATCTTTTAGAACACTGTAATGATCACTTCCAACAATAAACAAACCCCAAAATAAGGTTTTTGTTACTGCAGTAATTTCTCACTTTGTTGGTGTCGGGAATTGCTTTTGAGGGAGGTAGGGCAAAGAAGCCTATCCTGATGAATTATTGTATATGCTTAATTACAAAGATTTTAAAAGTCACAAATGCAACATTAAGTTTTACAATCTATTCATTTACAGTTTTACATTTCATAACATCTTTCTCTTTCCTTTTTATATCTAAAAAGGCTAAATTTTTGGGGTCTTTTCAACAGCTTCACCGTAACATATACTGCTAAAACATTAAAAACATACTTTGTCATTACATCATTATATCTGGACCTTCTGGGCTATTTAACAGACACTGTAATTCTCACCTCATTCCCTCCCTTCACGTCCTACCGCAAAGCTTATCCTGTTGCCCTTGCTTCAGTTGTACCCAGTAATCACATGCTCATCTAACACATGTGGATTATAGAAACTTTCACATCTCATATGGCTGCTTACTTTCGCAGACTATTTCTTAAGATAATTCTGTTGACTTGTTCTACACAGATTCTATTTTTGTTTCTTTCCTCACAGTTTGTTTTTTTTTAAAAAAAAACCACCTGTACATATTCTTCCAGTGACCAAAAAGCATGTAATAACTGAACCTGTAAAAAGGTGGTCTATTTGCACAGTTTGCACCACGAAAATCTTATTATTTTACAAAATTGAAGAAAACCAATCTCATGAGTTCAGAAAGCCCCATTTTCCCATTACACACAAGATATCCTAAAGGCATTTCCCTGAATACGCCTATCAAAAATTTACAAACATTCATTCAACAAAGTTCCTTTGCAGACCAATTCTGTTATGTCAAACCTAGATGACTTGCAGTAGTTTAGCCAGTTTTTGTATTTGGTTTTATTTTTTAAAAAAGGACCACAACAATAGTCTCTACACTATGGTTAATGAACCATAATCTTAATATGAAGAATTCCAGGAACCAGATGGCCTACATGAGATTTGGGGAATACCGCTTTTTCAAACATGAACCGAATGGATTTTCACTACTTTAGAATTAACAACGTACCCTTTCATCACCACAACATTTCCTCAACAGCCATTCTAGGGCGAGTTTCAGTATCTACTGTCACAAGTTATCTTGAAGATTCCCTCAGGTCAATCTTAGTCTTGGGGGAAGAGCAGTGCTAAGACCTTCCTATCGTCTACCAGAGCAATTCTGGCACTAGAACTACTGACTTTCCAAAGAGGCAGTGATGACTTTTCGGGAGAAGCTATTCTGGTGCAGCGGCAGCCAAGTTAAGGAGTTCTCCAGCACTGCTTCAGAAATAACCCATCAAAAGGCATCTACCAAATAAACAGGACTTTAAAATCTGAGCACTGGTGCTAAAAGCTAGCAACTGGCCTCTTTCACGAGAACCTGGTTCTGATTCACTCCAAGCTCCACTACTGTGTTGTCCCAGAGGTGCTGTGGATCGGCACTGGCAAATGCCTTTCCTCTTCAAACTGACTCTGGCACATAGGGATCCTTTGGTGCAGTTGCTGAAATATGTCTAAGCTAGGCTTTCTGGAGTAACTATCCTTACATGCAAAGGGAAAATTATATTACAAAGGGAAATAAATCATGGAAGAATGCAACCAAATCACATCAGTCGGCAGTATTAATTGTATATGATCATGCAAATAGAACACATATAAAAGGTATCATAAATTCCTCAGATTACTGAAGATGCAGAATTTGAGAAAGCACTGTAGGTCACTACTAATACAAGGTATGTCAGATTACAGGTGAGCTTTACAAGGAGACTACAGATTTCCTCAAAATAAAAGAGGAAACATTGACAGTCAATAAAATTCAATTCACAAACAAACAAACGAATTCTTCCCAGGATCCTGAAAAATTGCAAGTTAACTTCTAGGGACTTTATGAATCAAAAAATATTGACAGCTATGATAAAGCTAGAGTAAAAGGCATAAAAATAATTAATCTCAAACTTTTTAAGGACTTTAGGACTTTCTTCTTTGTGATTTTTACTGATTTTTCTAATATAAATAGGACAAGATGCCTCCAATTTTAAAAGTGGAAGTTTTTTTACATATATTTTGACCAACATATGAAGATTATATTTAATCCAGGAAGGAAAAAAAAATCAAATCATGAACTGAAGCATTCTGTGAATTAACAATTATGCTCTAGCCAAAGTTTACAGACCAAATCAAGATGCTGATCAGAACAAGGTCTACCTTTTTTGGTTTGCCTTGAGGAAAAAAAAAAATCACAACATGTAACAAAACTATCCAGTTGAATAATTCCATTCATAATTTAGTTGAATTTCACAATTCTTCTGATGGGCCAACACCATTCTGTTACACATTCATTCCATTTAGATGACCTGTTAGATAGCCTTTATCTACTTCTATGAATTGTGAAACACAGGCAAATGTGCCACCTATGTCCTGAATGAAAAATAGAATACAAATGCCAAGACAGAGAACTCTTATCAAGAGAGCAGCATGTTTTCTCTTCTATAATTCATTATTAGTCCTCCACATAGACCTTCCCATGACTACTAAACCTCATTTTGCATCTTTTTCCAACACTGACATTACAATAACAGGATATTGTTTCTTATTCAATTACTTCCGTCACTGAACAGATTTGTAATACCCACTCTACTTCATTTTGGAAGAGAAATTGTACATTTGTTCATTATTGATTGAAATGAAATATTGGAGAAAGTAAAGATTATCTTCAGATCAGTGGAAGTCAAATCTAGCTACTGCATTTACATAGCTCTTTAATATTTTACCATTCCCCAAATCTATTTCTGTTCCTTTAAGTCTGTCTTGCAGAGCTCTGAAGCTACATATCTTAAGAAAATTATGGTATTTGTTAAGTGCTTAACTATGTGCCAGGCACCCAGCCATAGGCAAGTCACTTCACTTCTCTGAGCACAGTTACCTCATCTGTAAAATGGGGATTGAGACAGTCCCACCTGAGACAGGGTCTGTGTCCAACTCAATTTGCTTGTATCCGCCACAGTGTTTAGTACAGTGCCTGACACAAAGTGCTAAACAAATACCATCATTATTATTAAGATATCAAAAGTAAAGTCAATGAAAAGCAACTAAGCTCCTTTTGAGATTCAAGTTATTAAAAACTGAATTCTGCCCAGCAGTAAGAAAAATTGCAGAGTCATTTCTAGGGTCTCTATTCATCAAGAAATATTGTTGGTTATGATAAAGATAAAAAGGTATGAAGGGAATTAACAGACTTCCTTCAGGCTAATTTATACAGCACTTGTAATTTCTTCTAGCAATTAATGTTTCTGGATATGTAAAACTACCTGGAAATGCATGGCACAAAAAGCACAAGATGCCTTCGAAGCTCAAAGGTGAAAGATCTGTTGCATTCTGAACATCCAGTAAAAAGCCCATAGTTCAGTGGGGAGGAAGAGTCCAAATTCTAAATGGCAACACTCTGTGAATTAGTAATTATCACAGAATATACTGTATCAAAGAGGATTATACTTCTAGGTCTTCTTGGCTATTTAACAAACAATATACGGGGAGCCTCATTCCCTCCCCTCATATCCCACTGCCAAGCTTACCCTGTTGCCCTTGCATCAGATGGTTGGGTGTTTCCAACTTCTCATGACAGCTTGAACTAAGGGAAACACAAAAAGTTGTTCAACACCTCCCCGACCATATGAATTCTTCCAATGGACCCTACTAACATTATGAGTTCTTTTCTATAGCCCTTAATTGTTTTGCTACTATACTTCAAGTTGCTAGTGTTTCAATACATATATTAGTCTGACAAAAGCACTGTGATTCACGAACCTACTACAATATTGCTAGTTGAAACACAGTTCCACTATTAGGTGGGAATTTTTAATCTTCCTTAAGTAGACCCTCTAAACCTGCAGCATTTAGAAAAAGGAACTAGTGTAGATTTGGGGATGGCAGTGGTGCTGTAACAATAAAAACTTTAACTGTCTTCAGATAGCATTAAAGTTTGTTGAAGTTAAAGTTACTTGAAGGCACTCTCAAATTAAATAATAAACACATCACCTTCTCAAAAATGCGGGAGATTTTGCTTATGAATTTGAGAGCCTAGAGACTGCAAGTACAGATTAAGCTTTCGTTTTACTATTCTTGTATTTCTATCTCTCCCTAAGTCGATAAACACAACATGTTCCCATTTCACAAGCATCTGCAAATACAGATCACTTAAGATTAAGCTCTGCTGTTACCCTTACCCATTAAAAGGTAAAGTTGTGAGGATGTCCACTTTGGGCAAAATGTCTCCTATCACAGAAACATTCAGCCACTGATTGTTACAGTAATAAATGTTACATAGAAATCTCTAAGACTTCATTAGCAGTAGACACCACTGTGCCCCATCCCATTTCATAAACTACTGGTTCAGTTTGACTATGAGGGGATTGTGGAGGTGGGAGAAAACCATGGGAAAAGCAAAAACTAGAAATGAAAAACAAAAAACCAAAACCCCAAACCAGAAAGAACCACCAAAACGAAAACTACACACACACACACACTCATTCTCTCTCTCTCTCTCTCTCTTTCTCTCTCTCTCTCACTTCATGCAACTAAACAGATTGTGAGGTTGGAAAACAACAGGAGCACTAAGGCAAAGCAGAGAATCTTTCAACCATTATGGAGAAAAAAGATTTGTTGGTTTTGACTTTAAAGGAAATAAAATCACACAGACTCCCAAAGCTGAAACTAAACAGAGGATGCTAGGATATGCAGGCTAGATCAAATCCCTGACATGCTGAATCTTGACTAAACACGGTACAAAAATATTGGTCAAGGGAAGGAGAATGGTAAAAAACACTAACTTTTATCTCTGGCTGTTCCTAGCTTCTAGTCCAACTCATTCTGAAGAACGATGGGAACAGTTCCTCTGATTCACTCCCAACTCCCAAGTTGCTCTCTACAATTTGCAAGGACCCTCTTTTAACTGAGGAAATTGAAAAGCCATAGACCTCAAGAACCTGAGGGCAAAAATACTTGCTACTGAAGTGGTTTGAAGATTTGGCACCAGAAGTTGGGATTCCAACAACTGAAATGCTGCAGTCACTACTTTAAACAGAGAAAGGAGAAGATATGGCAAAGGAGTGCCAAGAAGTACCACTAACTCCCTTTCCCTGCAACTAGGAGGAATTCCTCAACACAACATGGGACTGCTTGTAAATACAAGGGATACAAAATACGTATTTGCAGTTTCTACGATCTTCATGATCTGAATTACAGATGGCAAATCAATCAAAAGTATTTATTGAACACTTACAGTGTGGAGAGCATGGTACTAAGTACATGGGAAAGCACAATACAATAAAGTTGGCAGATGTGATGGCAAAGACAACTTCTACAAATTAAACTACAGAAAGGAATACTTGAAGTGCAACTTAAAAAACAGAAACAGAATTAACAGACTTGAGCCGATCTGGGTTCCACTACTAAACGGCAAATGCATCTGAAATAACCTAATAAATTCCTTCTGAACATCTACAGATTTTAATCCGTAAGCTCTTTCAAGAGAAATATTTGTTGCGATAAATATTTTACTTTGGCCTATTCAAAAGAATTGGAAATTGTTCTTCAATAATTAAAAAGGGTTTTCAGAATTCTGTACTGTTTCTTTTACTAAGATGATTTTTCCAAAAATCTGTTAATTTGTACTATTAGGAACGAACCTGATAAAACTAGCATTCTAGGAGGGGGAAAAAAGAAAAAACTCTACAGACATCCATGTAAGCACAGGTGAAATTTTATCTCCATATAGGAGACTCTTCCAACATTTGTGTTTGGTTTGGAACTAGAGAAGCAAACTGAGAAGCAACGTGGCCTAGTAGAACCAAGCGGGGCCTGGGAATCATAAGACCTGGGTTCTAATCACATCTTTGCCACTTGCCTGATGTGTGACCTTGGGCAAGCCATTTAACTTCTACATTCCTCAAATTCTTCATTTGTAAAATGGGGGTGAGATACCTATTGGCCCTCCAGCTTAGGCCATGAGCCCTGTAGGGGTCAGGAATTGTGTCAGATTTGATTGTTTTGTATCTACTTCAGTGCTTGGTTCATAATAAGCACTTAAATATTCATTAATTCAATCGTATTTATTGAGCACTTACTGTGCACAGAGCACTGTACTAAGCACTTGGAAAGTGTAATTTGGCAACATATAGAGATGGTCCCTATTTCTCTGTGCTTCGGTTTTCCTCATCTGTCAAATGAGAGTTCAATACCTATTTTCCCTCCTACTTAGACTGTGAGGTCCATGTGAGACACTTTGACAAACTTGATTATCTTGTATCTACCCTGGTGCTCAAGTAGCGTTTGGCAGGCAATAGTGCTTAATATTCTTATCATCATCAGTCCAGCCCCTTCCCTCCACCTTTAAGAACTTTTTTGGTTGGACATATGGGACCATGAAGAATAACAGGTCAGAGTCCTCAAAAAAAAAAAACCCTTCCTATACACGAAGACAATTATTAAATCCCATCCTTTCCACCCCAACCTTGGCTTTCTCTTCAAATCAACTATTTTAACTTTTCCTCATGGAATCCATCCTTTTAATCATTTTTGCTGTCCCTCTCCATAATCCTTGGTTTTTTTTACAACCTTCTAAAGAAACAATGACTAAAACTGGACACAATACTGTAATAAGGTTGTGACTAATGCTAGCTACATACAGCATAAGGATTACTTCCCAATCCTTGCATGTCATGCTTCTGTTAACCCAGAAACATCCTGGCTTTTTAAATGCATGATGGTATTTCCTGTCTGAGACAAATAAACCTCAGTCCCAATACAAGGATGTGGAGACTGAGAGCTGGCAAAAAGGTATTGTTTATCAAGATTGTGGCTTACTAGGGTCTACTACTGCTGGTTCATTTTTCACCTTTGAGTCTCTGCCTGCTTTGTCTGTTGTATTACGTCTAGACAGTCTTTCCTTTCTCTCCATCCTGTATTTATGCTGTTTTTCCACTGTGGAGTGTGCTACCTTATGCTCATCCCATACTGAATTCCATCCTGCTTCTCTGCTAGACCCATTTTATAATTTATCTATGTCACTTGGGATTTTATCTCTGCCTTCTGAAGCAGAAACAGCACATGATTTGCTAAGGGGAAGACATTTTTACAATTCCCACACTTACAAAAATGCTAGAGTAATAAGGCTGGAAAAAGCCAGGAAAGACCATTTATTCCAGCCTCTCCCCTCCAGGTAGGGAGCCTGTCACTTCCTTTTTTGTACTTCTACTGCTTAGTACAGTGCACTGCACCCAGTGGGTGGAAGAGATACTATTACTGACTACTGCAACTACTATTTCAAGCATTCAATTTTGAATTCTCTAAAATATCTAATAAAACGGCTCTTGATTCCCCTGGCCATGTCATTCTACGACTGGTCCCTATAGGTCACCACAATAGTTTCCCAAGTTGACACAAAGCCTGTTTTAAAAAACATTTGAAAAGCAATAGCCTGATAGCTGTATAGTCAAAACCCTGCTTTCATTTGAGATGGAATAACTCTACTCAGATTGAGAAATGAGGTGCATCACTTTCCTTCTGTTTACAAAGCTAGCCAGTATCACAGAAGGAAATTTCAATAAAAGAGGCATGACTTTCTCCTCACAAAATTTACTGGTTGCTTCCTAGTATCATATATTCTTCTAGGTGATTGGAAATGGTTCACTGGACCATTTATTCTTATTCTACCCAAATTACTGACTGATTTACTGTTTCCTCAGTTATCCTTTGTAAAGGGCCCATTATCTGCCCTTTTCTAATCCAGACATCTCTCTAAATTCTCTAAAAGAATGCCTGGGGTTTCTGCAGTAATATGGAAAATTCCTTAAAGTCCCGATGTTTCAATAAGTCCAGGTTATTTTGGCTACTTTAAAAATGGTATCTGTTAAGTGCTTCTATATGTCAAACACTTTTGAAAGAGCTGAAGTAGATACATTTATCAGGTTGGACAGTCCCTTGTCTCACATGGACCTCACAGCCTAAATCAGAGAGAGGAGGGCTTAATCCCCATTTTAGAGATGAGGCAACCGAAGCACAGAGAAATTAAGTGATTTGCCCAGGATCACAAAGCAAGCAACTGGCAGAGCTGGGATTAGAACCTATGGCCTAAGACTCCCAGGCCCACGGTCTTTCCACAAGGCCATGCTGCTATTTCTTTATACTTACTCTTTATTTCTTCACCTAGTATGGGGTTCAAACCTTCAGATCCAAGAGGGACTTTGGTGGTGATTTCATCTTTGATTATTTTTATAAGTATTAGAAGAGTAAAACATTAAACACCTCTGCCGTTTTTGCTGGTCCTCCTCTTTTAACAAAACTAAGGAAAGTTTTGTGGTCATCTTGTGTGTCACTTTAATTGACTACCTTTTCTGGATTTTTCCTTATCTCGCCCCAAAACAACGATGCTACTTCTTTTTATGTTCAGTTCTCCTCATGCATGGGGATTCTTCAAGAAGCTCATATTAAGGAACACTTGCATGTTAGTACTCCGCCTTGTGCCCAAAGCCACCTGCCTGCACACAAGCATTTCACATTCTATCCAGAGGCAGGGTGTTGGAAGAATGTTCTCTAATTCTGTCGACTGCCTACGAAACATAGAGTTAAAAACATGTGTTGTTCAGCAATGACTGTGGGCCTCATTAGTGCTCTGGCCTAATTTCTGGTAGTTCCATTTACCCATCTTGTCCTCCGCTTTCAAAGGTACTGGAGATTTCTGAGGCTGCAGAACTATCAACTTTCCTGACCTTTCAACTAAGTTCCCTAAGCTTATTAAAATTGCTTTGTTAAAGTTCCTTTTCTTAATGCAGCTGACTTTCCTTTCCACAGAATCTTTAACGACCAATGGTTCCTACCTACTTAGATGATTTCTCTACCTCCTGCAACAGAATACTGTTCTCTACGAAATCTAAACACTTGTTTGATGGTTTGTGAATTGCTTTTCTCAGAGGTACCTGGTAGTTGAAAAAAAAAAATTCCCTATTGCCACAAGATTCTTAACCCAAGGCAGGTAAATTGACCAAAGGCTTTATTTATTTACTTTCTTCTATTTAGGAGGTTTGTAATAAACTCCTACCATGGTGTCACCATGATTCTTTTCACCTGTACTTTAACCCACACACATTTTACCTGTTCATGTCTTTTTGCCACCTGGGCCTTTGAGAACATGAAGGTACTTTTGACTTCCAAAGCACCACCACCTCCCTTTGTACTGAATTTACTCAGGGCTACATGAGGTTTTTGGTTCTACAATGCTACTTTCCAAGCAACTGTAAAATGAACAGAATATGTCATTACTCCTATAGAAATACCGGGAACTACATATTCAGGAGTAAAAAGTCACTGTGCAATTAATCATACAAAATAAGAACTATGCAGCATATGCCTACATATAAACAAAAATATATTTCTCATGTTTTCATAATATTGGTTGCAGGGCACTGTTAAGGTCACTATACAGATTAAAAACCACATTATATCATCATCATTCATTGTACTGAAACATAATACTAAGGCTGAGATGGCATTTCAGTGTGTAGTATAAGTGAACTTTTGACTCATCCTGCATGTAAAATACTCCAATCACCCAACGAGATTGATCTAATGGAAACAGCATGGGTCTGGCAGTAGGGGATCCAAGTTCTAGCTCCAACTGGTGTGTTGTGTGGCCTTACGTCATTTAGCCTCTCATGCCTTAGTTATCACATCTGTAAAATGGGGATAAAATACCTGCCCTTCCTCTCTCCCTCAGACAGACAGCTACATATGGGCAGAGAGACTATGCCTGATAATATTATCTTATATCTACCCCAGAGCTTAACACATACTAAGTATTTACTAATGCCATTATTAACTGAATACATATTTAATGCAGGCCAAATTTTTAAGTTTCTCCCACAAAACGGTAGAACCTCTGAAAATAGTCCACACATAATTTTGTGCTTCAATTCACGTAAGTGGGTGAAAAGGCTCCTACGACACCAGTACATAACCAGTTCTTCTATAACACAACCCTCACTTTAGAGAATAGTAGTTTACATGACACTGTTACTATGTGCTAGAAAATTAAGAAAAACAGTGTACATTACCAAGAGTCAGAAGTACTCAATTTAGTTCAACAGCATTCAACAGAAACATTTAACCCATGGAGTCAGTAAAGCACTTGCTCTAACTTTCCCCAGACCACATTCTCTATAGAATAACACAAATGACTGGGTCTTTGGCACCTGTGGTCTAGAATATTACAACCTTTAGAGAAGCAGCACGGTTCAGTGGAAAGATCCCAGGCTTGGGAGTCAGAGGTCATGGGTTCTAATTCCAGCTTTGCCACCTGTCTGCTGTGCCTTTGGGCAAGCCACTTAACTTCCCTGTGCCTCAGTTCCCTCATCTGCAAAACAGGGATTAAGACTGTGAGCCCCACCTGGGAGAACCTGATTACCTTGTATCCCCCTAAAGTGCTTAGAACAGTGCTTGGAACATAGTAAGCGCTTAACAAATACCATTATTGTTATTATCACCATCATCACCTCAGCCTAGTGTGGTGATTCACAATACACTGTCTCTCCTCCTCCCTGCCCCCTCTCCCACAAACCCTCAGATGGCTTTAGGGTACCCAAGCCTTGTTCTAAGGATTCAATACAATATAAAGGTTGTTTCCATTATGGATTTCATTCAGAGATCTGTTTATTCCTCACCACTCTGGTAAATGTTCTCCATCACCTCTCAGGTTATTTTAATAGCTATTTAAGTAGTGTGTCTCTGTCTGTCTGTCAGACACACACACGCACACAGTCAGTCTTCTAACCAGGGAGCCGAGATGATTGAAACTTTAAGCAGATTCCCCTCAAGCCACCCAAAACCACAGACAAATAGTAGGGTACAACAAAACTGGTCCTAAGGCTCCTAAGGAAATGCTCTCATTAAGACTTTTGGAGAAAAACTGTCACATCACCAAGAGATTTAGGTTTCAGGAACAAGACTGCAGCAACCCATCATTTCTCTACCACTCGACCTGAGGCACCTGTGGTTAAGACAAGGTTAATATGGGCACTTTACTTTGTGAACCCAATTTAGATTCCATAAATCCTTGATATGGATAATAAGTCAACATTTTTGCAAGTATTTTCTGTGTAAAACAATAAATATCATATTAACAGTTATAGCCACTAATTTGGAAGGTGAATAATCTTGAATTTGTTTTCAAAAACTCAACACGAAAGTCAGATTTTTCTGGAACACAAAAATAGTTATCTTAACTACAGTTAAATTCAACATCTTAGGTCTTGAAGGAACTCAAAAAATGCTTGGCCATGATAAAGTATCTAACAGTAAGTATAAAAATGGGGTTTAGGTTAAAATTTTACTCTCTAATATGATATAGGCATCCCTGAACTAAGTAAAATAAATTTATTTTTACAAAATTGCTTTTTTCCCCTGAAATGAAAACCAGTCACTTTGATTATACAGAGTTTAAAATTTTATATTCGATTACATTGAATTGGGAATATTTAATTGTTTTTGACAGATAACTTCTGATCCTTAAACCCAGTGTATTTTACACACAAAATTTCACAATATATGACATGGATTAGCCAACTCAAAAAATGTTTGACCATGATAAAGTATCTAACAGTAAGTATAAAAATGGGGTTTAGGTTAAAATTTTACTCTCTAATATGATATAAAATATCTGTTTCCTAGAACCAGATAAGTTAATGACACTGATTTAAATATCACTTTCATATGCTAGTCTCTTCCTTTTTTTCTACTGCTACTCCTTTTAATGGAATGCAATATTCTAAGAAAGGGTTTTGAAGGTAATGATGTAGTAGGCATCCCTGAACTAAGTAAAATAAATTTATTTTTACAAAATTGCTTTTTTCCCCTGAAATGAAAACCAGTCACTTTGATTATACAGAGTTTAAAATTTTATATTCGATTACATTGAATTGGGAATATGTAATTGTTTTTGACAGATAACTTCTGATCCTTAACCCCAGTGTATTTTACACACAAAATTTCACAATATATGACGTGGATTAGCCAATACAACCTATTTTAAGACTTGGTAAAATATTTGATACAACCGATGTGGCCAGGTAGGTACTTTGCACACACAGGAAAAATACCTCTTCTTTTAGAAATAAGGGTTAGTTCTTAAATAAGTAAATAAATACATAATCACAAAACAGAACTTCATAAGAATTTAAGATGACTCTTTCTTAAAATACACTGAGCCAACCAAGTGGTAAATGGTAAATAGATGGTTTTTACTTAACCATGGACATTTAGGTGTAAGATTATAAATGGAGCCAAATAATGGGTGTTTTTCTTCACATCAGTGCAAGCTGAGATGTTGAGAGCAAATCAGATTCTCATAACAGACTTTTTGTATTAAATGATTGTGATGTTTATAAACGCACTAACAAGACAAATGCATATGTAGCAAAAATGGGTGATTCCCAATTTCAAAGACACAATTGTGAATGTACTATTTGGATTTTAAGTGACAGAACAGAGGCTGGCAACAGTACAAATTTGAATTAAAAAGAACTTATGAGAGGGAAAAAATGAAATTGCTTTCTAGGATTCAGTTTGATATTTTGCCGATTTGTACTTCCCAAGGACTTAGTACAGTGCCCTGCACACAGTAAGCGCTCAATAAATATGACTGATTGAATGAATAATACAGAAGACTCATCCACCCATTAAAAAAAATTAAAGCCTGCTAATATTATTGACCTAATTTCATTACAGCGTACAATGACTGATAATTGAAATATATCTACTTGATTCAAAACGGTATTTTTTAAAACACTTACCTACACAAATAAGGTCCATAAGCATCAGCAACTCTTTCTAAAGGCAAGTAGATTACTTCAACCTACACTCTGAAAAATGCTTTGGGACCTGAATCCATGATACATCCTAGCACTGCTAATTTCTCCAACCTCAATTGAGAATTTTAAAATGAAAGACAGGTCAAAAATTGGTTTACACACTTCATTCAGCTCCCTATTTTCCACAAAGCAATACAACTTTTTTCAACTGGAAAATTTTTGAGCAGTTTTACCTTCAGAGTTATGTGCAGTTTTCTTGTGTTTTCGGCAATAAACCCTATAAATGAAGTAGTTAAAAATTGTCAAGTGAGCAGTGATGGAAGTGATTTTCAATTTTTAAAATATCAATGCATTTCACAAGCTTCTTGGGTGAACTAAGCAATTAGTATAAAACTCTGTTCTTATACCTCTAAATCAACAAGAAAAAAATATTAAAATGCCTAATGTATACAAATGATTTTTATGAAAAGGACAGATGTAAAAAAAATTCCGTAAAATAATTACATGTAAATTCCTTGTGAAGGTTTTTCTCTTATCTGAGCTTTGTCATGCAATGCACAATGGTAGTGATAAGTCCTGCGACATGTTTTCACATCACAACCAATTGTTGCTCCTGGACAGTGGCATAAAGAACACATCTGGAGGAAGAGGAAGAAAGTATAATTATTAGTGAAAGACGTTGCTTGGGAGATCATATTTATTAGACTTATTGTGCTTAAGATAGCATCCTGCATGAGAGAGACAAGTGAATGCCATTTTTCAGCAGCATTTCCTTCCTGAATGTTTAAAGTAACCCAAACTATAGAATTTTTTTGTTTTCATATTTAAAAACTTAATCACCAAGATGAGAATTTCCATTTGCTATGGAATGGCAATGATTAAAATAATTGCTCACTACATAAGAAGATATGAGATGCAGATTCAGAATAAGGAAATTGTTCTTTAAAAATAAGCTTTATTGGTATTTTTAAAGATAGGTTTAAAAAACTCTTCCTCTACAGGATAAGCATAAAGTCCACATGAGATAATGAAAATTGTTCTGATGCGTTGACAGTTATTATTTTTCTTGGAAGAAATGCACATCAAATTTTTTTAAAAATGAAAAAATTTTAAAAATAATACACAACAAATAAAAATTAGGAGCTCTGTTAAATGATTTCACAAAGTATTATGGAGAATGACAAGATTACTCCATCCTAATCCTTCTCAACCTCTCAGGTGCCTTCAACACTGTGGATCCCCTTCGCCTGAAAACATTATCCAACCTTGGCTTCACTGGCTCTGTTCTCTCATCTTTCTGGCCATTCATTCTCAGTCTCCTTCACAGACTCCTCTCCTTTACCTTGAGGAGTCCCTCAAGGTTCAGTTCTGGGTCCCCTTCTAGCCTCCATCTACGCCCACTCCCCTGGAGAACTCATTCACTTCCATGGCTTCATCTACCACCTCTATGAGGTTGACACCCAAATGTACATCCCCAGCCCTGATCTCTCTCCCTCTCTCCTGTCTCGCATTTCCTCCTGCCTTCAAGACATCTCTATTTGGATGTCCTCCCGTCACCTCACACTTTAACATGTCCAAAATCAAACTCCTTATCTTCTCACCCAAACCCTGTCCTCCCAATGACTTTCCCATCACTGTAGATGACACCACCATCTTTCCTGTCTCATATACCCGTAACCTTGGTGTTATCCTTGACTCCTCTCTGTCATTCAATCCACATATTCAATCCATCAATAAATCTTATCAGTACTACCTTCACAACATAGCTAAAATCTGCCCCTTCCTCTCCATCCGAACAGCTACCCCGTTTATTCAATCACTCATCCTATCCTGCTCGGGATTACTGCATCAGCCTTCTTGCTGACCTCCCAGCCTCCTGCCTCTTCCCCACTCCAGTCCATACTTCACTCTGCTGACCTGATCTTTTTTTTTTTCCAACAAAAACAACCTGGACATGCCACCGTTCTCCTCAAAAAACTCCAGTGGTTACCCATCCACTTACAAAAACTCCTAACCACTGGCTTTAAAGCACTCCATCTTCTCCCCTCCTACCTCACCTCACTACTCTTCTTCTACAACCCAGCCCGCACAATTCGCCCTTCTAGTGCTAACCTTCTCACTGTGCCTCGATTTTGCCGCCGACCCCTAGCCCACATCCTGCCTCTGGCCTGAAATGCCCTCCCGCCTCAAATCCGACAGATAATCACTCTTCCCTCCTTCAAAGCCCTATTGATGGTACATCTCCTCCAAGACGCCTTCCCAGACTAAGCACCCCCTTTCCTTTTCTCCCACTCCCTTCTGCATCACCAAGACTTGCTCTCTTTGCTTTTCCCCCTTCCCAGCCATAGCACTTATGTACATATCTGTAATTTATTTATTTGTATTGATGACTGTCTCCTCCCCTCTAGACCGTAAGCTTGTTGTGGGCAGGGAATGTGTCTGTTTATTGTTGTATTGTACTCTCCCAAGCACCCCTCTCAGGATCGTGCCCGGAGAGTTTCCAGTATTCTATCAGTCTCGGCTACGGGAGGGAGAGTCAAGCAGAGGCATGCCCGCTCCATTCCTAGCTTGGGTAGTGGCTAGCAAGTGGAAGGCAATCAGCTACAAGACAAAACTCACCTGTGCTGGACAGCAGCAGCATGGGAGAAAATCGAGGGTGGAGGCTCAAGTTGACTGTGCGGAAGAAGGCAATGGTAAACCACTTCCTTATTTTTACCAAGAAAACTCTATGGCTACACTACCAGAAAGACTGCAGATAGAGGAGGGGTGTTCTTAGAGAGATCTATCCAACGAGTCACTGTTGGTCGGAGACAGCTCAGCAGCAAATGACCAGACTCTCCCAAGAGCTTAGTAGTGTGCTCTGCATACAGTGAGCGCTCAATAAACACGATTGAATGACTGGATGAATGATTATCTTTGCAGCATTTCTATATTTAATTCCTTTAGACTGTAAGCTCGTTTTGGGCAGAGAATGTGTCTTCTTGTACTGTACTCTCCCAAGAGCTTAGTACAGTGCTCTGCGCACGCACAGTAAGTGTTCAATAAATACACTTGAATTCCCTTAGATTATAAATTCCTTCAGGCCATGTACTGTATCTGTTGTTTCCACTGTACTCTAAGAGAAAGTGCTCAATAAAATAAAGTAATTGATTGGCAAGTTTTGATTATATATTTTTTAAAACACATCTCTCAAATTCAGTTCAGTCCAGATTTCATGGGAATGCTCTTTTATTGTGAATCAAGGTCCTAAAGGTAGCTTGGGGCAGAAGGGGGGATTAAAAAGTAGGGATATTAGACATTGATTGTGGAAGACCTTCTGGAGAAGACGTAATAAGAGGAGGGCTTTGGAGATAAGAAGAGCTGTGGACTGTAGGAGATGAAGCAGAAAGGAATCACAAGCAGTTAGAGAGGGCAAGGGCAAGAGGTCGGTGGTGAAAGCTGAGAATGAGGCACCAAGATTAGATAACCAATAAGCCTGAACACTAACCTAATCAAACTGATTTTTTAAAAAACATAATTTGTTTTCATGTTAAACACTTCATCATCAAGATGAGAATTTTCATTTGCTATAAAACTGCAATGATTAAAATAACTGCTCATTACATTAAGCTTTTACTCTTTTACCTGTTTGACAACTGTGTCTGCCTGTCTCCTCCACTAAACTGTTAGCTTCCTAAGGGTAAGGATAGTGCTTTTTCTTCTAATGTATGTTCTGAAGTGCCTATAGTAGGTGCTCAACAAATGTCAAAAATGGTGACTTTTAGAGCCTTTTTTCCTCCCCTTTCTTTACTTAAGCAATAATCTTTGGAACAAATGCGGATAAGCAAAAGTAGTGCTTTAAAACAATAGCCCCAAACAGGCTGCTAATGTGCAAAATGTTTTTGTCCTTCAGAATGTCATACATATCATCAAGAAACAAAGTTGGAAGACAATTCAACAGGACATCTGGTTAGGAGTTTCCCAAACTCCAGGCAGGAGAATACCACCTAAGCCTTCCAAGAAGAGAATGTAGTCTCCAGGTGATTTAATGTCCCCCTTGAGAGTTTAGGTTTAACCAACTTTGCTGTTAATGAATTCTTCTGTGTTTCAAATCTAACTTTTGCTTGCTGAATTTAAATCTCCTTTCCCTTATTTGGTTTCTCTGAGGAAACTGTCAACTATGGTCTAGCTTTCTGTTCTCCAGTCTAAACAATCCCAACTCCAGGCCTCACTCTCTACCCTTGAGTCATTTTTTGTTGCTCTTCTCTAGAACCACGTCAGTTTCTTCAATCAACAGTATTTACTAAGCGCTTACTATGTGCAGAGCACTGTACTAAACCTGTGGGAGAGTGAGATATAACAGAATTAGCAGTTACATTCCCTGCCCACAACAGGCTCCACATTTATTAAGATATAAAGACACTGAAGTCTTTATACTTAGTACAATGCTCGGCACAAAGTGCTCAATAAATATCATTGATTGATTGATATAAAATGCCCCAAAATAGAAAAAATTATATGCCCAGAGTTGCAATTGCCCAACTGAGTACAGTGGGAGCACACAGAAAAGACTATTAGTAGCAGAAGAAGCTAGGACACAAGCAACAACAGCCAACATTTTTGCTCTGGTCGTATAGATGATGACAAAGTGCTGTCCTATTTACTGGCCCTGCTAATTGAGTTCATTAATCAATTCTGCCACAAGCATGAAGCTGCAGGGTAGCAAACTCTTCCACACTTCCTCGTGCCCCTTGCCTGCTAACACAACTTCTATGCACTCACCAAGCTATTTCAACCCAACACGGCTGGGGTTGTATTCCTAAGGCTCGACTAATGTCATAGCAAAAAAGCAAGAAAATGTTGGAAGCATGGAAAAACCATGATCGGATATTTGGTGGTATTCTTGCACCCTTCTGAACCAAAGTAAGCATGACTGGGCATTTTAAGAAAATAAACATTTTTATTATTTGGATTTCTGATTGGTAATGCACTGTACAACTTGCAGAGTCTAACTAAATGGCTTGATTCATACTTCTCATGAACCTACTGATATATCTGGCCTGCAACAAATTCCTGAGGTAATGAACTCCATATGTTTACCATTCACTGTGGTGAGACGGGTTTCTTTTTGTTTTGAACAGTGCCTTCAAGCTTCAATAGGTGCTTCTCTGACCTGACATTTTGGGATTGGATGCCTGATAACTGCCCGTTCACCCTACCAATATTCTTCATGTTTCAGTAAACTTCAATCACGCCCCCGCCTTCAACATTGTGGACCAAACTCTTCTACTGGAAACATGATCTAACCTTGGTTTTTCCACTATGATTCTTTCCTGGCTCTCCTCTTTCCACTCTGGACAATCCTTCTCCATCTCTTTTGCTAGCTTTTCTTCTGTGTTCTAGCTTCAACCTGTGAATATTCCTCAAGACTCAGTTCTGAGTCTTCTTTTCTCATTTCACACTCCCTCACTTGGGGAACTTATCTACTTGCACAGCTTCAGCTGCTATATCTATGATGTTGGATTGACTGATTGATAACCCCAAATCCACCTTGCTAGCCCTGATCATTCTGCTGTGCAATCTTGCATCTACATCCATCTCCAGATCACCTCTACAAGTTCCACTGACTTCTTTACCTCAACCTACTCAACAGTCAAATCATCTTCTTTCTTCTCTACTTAACCTTCCCATCACAGGCAACACACTCCCACCCCCTCCATCTCTCAAGGACAAAACTTTGGTATCAACATTAATTTCTTAATAATAATAATAAAAATGATGGTACTTGTTAAATGCTTACTCTGTGCCAAGCACTGTTCTGAAGCTCGAGGATATGTACATGTTAATCAGACCGAACACAGTCCCTTTCCCAAAGTCTCAAATCCATTTGATACATGAGGCAACTGAGGAACAGAGAAATGACTTGCCCAAGGTCACACAGAAGACAAGTGGCAGATCTGGCACTAGAACCCAGGTCCTTCTGACTTCCAAGCCCATGCTCTATCAATGAGGCCTTACTGCTTCTCAACCACCATATTCAGTCTGTTGCCATATCCTAAAGCTCCTCCCTCTACATTGTACATTGTACTCTCCCAAGTACTTAGTACAGGGTTCTGCACACAGAAAATGCTCAATAAATGCTACTGACTGATTGACTCTTCCTCCTCAATCCAAGATTCACCCCTTCATCTCCATCCAGAGAGCCACAAAAGATGTCTAGGCACTTGTGATATCCTGGCTTTACCACAGTATCAGCTTCTTCACTAAACTCCCTGCCTCCTGTCTCTTCTCCTTTCAAGCCCAAACTTCACTTTGAAGACTGGATCATTTATCTGAAACACTGTGCTAATTCTGTTGTGTTGTGCCCAGCAAATACCACTGATTGACTGACTGATGGTACTTTGGCCATTCCCTATCACACCCTCCCCATCAAGCAGAAATCCCTGACCACTGGCTTAAGGCACTCAATTAGTTCTCGCCCTCCTACTTAACCACTCTGTTCCACTACATCCTAGCTTGTATCCTTCATTCCCCGCACACTAATTTACTCACAGTGTCTCATTTTCACCTTCCCCACCCTCAATCTCTTGCACATCTTACTCCCTGCCTAGACCTCCCTTTCCCTTCATGTCCAACAAACCATAGATTTCCCCATAATAACAATAATAATTATGTTGATGGCATTTATTAAGCACCTTTTATGTGCAAAGCACTGTTCTAAGCGCTGGGGAGGTTACAAGGAGATCAGGTTTCCCACGTGGGGCTCAGTCTTAATCCCCATTTTACAGATGAGGGAACAGAGGCACGGAGAAGTTAAGTGACTTGCCCAAAGTCACACAGCTGACAATTGGCAGAGCCTGGATTCGAACCCCTGACTCCAAAGCCCATGGTTTTTCCACTGAGCCATGCTGCCTCCCCATGTTTAAAGCCTTTCCAAAAGCAACTCTCCTCCAGGAAGTCTTCCCCAATTAGTCCATAATCTCTTCAATTCATATTCTCTACCTCTTCAGCTCTTCATGCCACCGAGGCACTCACATATATAAGTGAGAACTCTGTGTATAATAAGTGTTCAACAAATGCTTCTGATTGGTAATTATGATATTTCAGGTGCAGATGTAGCAGGCCTATTTTACGTAGTGGCAAAGCTATGCTTTATTGTTTTTATGTCCTCGCTGATGATGTCCAGCATTTTGGATGCCACTGAACCTTAATGATTTGGAGGACCAGTCAAAAATAATGCCACAATCTCCTAGGATGTGAGTATACCTCAGAGTCCACCATCAGGTAGCTGCATTTTGGACTTTCAATCTAATTAACCTGCACATGGTCAAATGAAAAGTAATGCATTTGCAATGCTCTGCACACACTAAGTGCTTAATAACAGCTTCAATTCAGCCACTTTTGCCTGCAGAGAACAGCCTGTTCTCTGATAACCAGTAGACCCAAACTCAGGGATACAAATAACATCCCTGTTAGTATTTGCAAATACACTGAGGACAACAAACGGGATGGCCTCACTATGATGCTAGACTTCCTCCATTAATGTTCTAAACTGGCCTTCTCACTGAAACCAGGGTTTTGTACCTTCATTTCTTAGACTGTGAGTCCCATGTAAGACAGGGACTAGGTCCAATTTGAATATCTTGAACCTAGCACACAAAGTAAGCGCTAAATGAATTCCATAGTTACCACATCCTCTTGTCTCAGTTTCCCTTCTACCTTGCCTTCCCTGGATTCCTAAGTGTTCTCGCAGGAACTGAAAGCGGTGTAAGAATCATGAAGCCTTGCCGTTGCTGAAAGTGGTAACGGAAACATGGAACCAGATCATATGAAGAGAAAGACAGAGAGCCAAAACTGGGGCTGCAGAAATAGACGCTGGAGAATCCTCAGAGCTCTAGGAGAAAAGCCAATGGGGACTAAAGAAAAGGCTGGTGATCCAATCAAAGTAAGGGAGGTAGGAAGGAAAAGGAAAGAGTTAGGAAGAAATGATGGCACAGGAAAAGAAGGGTAAGAGGATCTGGGAGGGAGGGGGCAAGGGGAAAAGAACGCATGCATGGAAAGAGAAAAAGAGGGCACAGAGAGAGAAAACAAAACAGAAGACGGGGAAAAGGACAGGACAATTGGAAAATTCAAGATCAGGGCCCTAACACAAAGCAGGCCGCGCAGGAGGGTAGTCCTGTAGACTAAGAGGAGAAAAAAAGAAAAAAGGCGGGGGGCGGGAGAGAGAGTTAAGGCAAGAGCCCAGGAGGAAAAGTGAAAGAAAGAGAAGGAAGATGTCCCAGGAAGGAAACTAGAACACTGAGTGACAAGGAGTTGATGCACCAAAATGGAAAGCAAAAAAATCCCACAGGAACAAGAATGAAGAGAAAGAATGCCCAGAAGATTGGGGTGGGGGGTACAGTGTTATGAAGTCCAGGGGAAAGCCGTAACCAACAGTGTGCAGAGAAGCTGCTGAAAATACACTGAAAGCTGAAGCAGTAAGATGTATGCAGTAGAGAGGGAAGAAGGGGGAGACAGAGGAAGCATGCCTAGGATATAGAGAGAGTAATCCTGAAAGACCACAGCAGTCTGAGAAGGAAAATTGTTGAGGATTAGGACTGTGAGCCACATGTGGGATATGGGCTGTGTCCAACCTGCTTGCATCTACCTCACTGCCCGGGACACAGTAAGCATTTAAATACCATACAAAAAAAAACCCTCAGCAAGGACATAAAAACAGGCACAGAACCTGAAAATGTCAGGAAAGAGGAAAGCAGAATCTCTATGCAGGTAGAAAGTGGAAAAGAGATAATAAAACAGGTGGAACGCCAGTTATGCACTCACAGTGTTAATCTGGCAAAGATTAAGGGAGCTGGGACTATAGGGAAAATGGGGAAAAAGAAGGGATTTGGTAGAGTGACAAGGCTAAAGAGACATTTTTACAAAAAGGATCAAGGTCAGGCAACAAAAAGAGTATAAAAACACTTGATTTCCCCCAAACACTAAGGTAAGCGATATAGAAAAGCACCCCACCAGATGCTTGGATAAAACGTAATAGAAAGGATGACTCCCTCCCCAAAATACACATAATGTAGTAGGCAAAAAACATAACATTACAAACAGAAACCTAATTATAAATCTGAAAAAATTTCACAAATAGAAAGCTGTGTGTGAGGGAGAGGGAAAGGGGAAAAGGAAATGGCACTAAATAGTTGCAACAATAGTCCCATCCATAAAAACACCTAATGTTCTCTGCAAAAAGGCCAGGTCACTGAAATCACTTCACTCTCAAATACTTCAAGTACCCTGTATGTTCGCTCTAGTATATTACATTAGTGCTCCTGTATTTAAGAGAATAAAGGAATGGCTACAAGAGGAGGAAAAACAATTCATCGGCTAGCAGTAGCATAGCCTAGCGGAAAGAGTACTTGACTGGGAATCAGGAGACTAAAGTTCAGGTCCATCAACCGGCCTGCTGTTAGATCTAGGCAAGTCAAAGAAACTCTGTAGACCTCAGTTTTCTCATCGGCAAAATGTGAATAAAATAGATTGTGAGTCCTGTGTGGGATGGGGCTCACATATGTCTGACTTCATAACCCTGCATTTATCCCAGCACTTAACACACAGTAGACTTAATATAATAATTGCAGAAATCAGGAGTATATTTTACACACTGCACTGAGGTAGAGCTATTCAGTGTCAAACTATGTACGTTCTTACTCGGGTAATAAGAATCCTAGGGTCAATTCAAAGTTGTGACACTTTCACTTCATATTTGAATATAGTTCAAATGGTATTGGACACAACCTTTGAGAACAGATCATATCACTGAGAAACAGGGGCTCCAACTACAGGGTGCCAACTTTTCATTTTGAGTAGAGGTGAAAAGGGAGCAGGGTTCAAGAAACTATTAGGCCAGAAAGCCACCATTTGGGTTTCTTTCAAACTGACTGGAATCTCTCATGTCTTGCCTGAGACAAGAAAATCTAGCTAAAAAAAATCTGGGGGGACAAGGACTCCCATCATCTGCATAGTGTTCACCTATGGCTCCAACTCCATGAGGATGAAGAAGGGCCACTGACCCTCCTTACCTGCCATGGGATTGGCATTTTTTGCCCAGTTCTTTGGTAGTGAAACCAGCTAGCTCTTTAGCATGGCAGTGTACACCTACTATGAAGCCCACTAGAAAATATTAAAAATCAAAATGACATGCTACAAGCAGCACCAAGCCCAAGACACCAAGGAAGGCCACTGTACCAATAAGTTGGCACAGAGAGCAAAGGCCTAAGCCTTACACGAAAAGCTTTTTGACAAGATCAGATCAGACAAGGCAGGTGCAGCTAGCTTTCTTGGCCTTTGGAGCCCTTAAGGAGGCCTCTCCACTTGTTAATCTGCCAGCAGGGTCCCTTTCATTCACTAGAATCTTGGTTTGGTTTGGTCACAGGTCTTGTCCATTGCCTGGCTCCAAAGCCCACTCTGGCAATCAGTAGGAGGTGGGTCAAGGATCTGACCTGCAGAGCCAAGGAGAAGCAGGTCCAGCTCAGCCAACCTATTCCAGGCCAGGTACCATTCCCCCATTTCCATTTTTCCTTTTCTTTATCCTATACCTTTTTCCTTATTCTATCACACTGTGTCCACCTCCACCCCCAACCCAGTTTCACTTCTGGGACAGTAAGGCAAGCAGGCAAGACAACTTGGGGGACTCCTCTCACCCCAAATGGACTTCAGGCCAAAAGATCCTCTTAACTTGGACAGTTCTGAAAGCTGGGAGGGGACATGAATGTGAACAGGAACTCCTCCATCCTCCAGGGGACTCCAGCATTCAGATATGGAATTTCCTTCACTGAGCTGCAGTGCTCAACAATTTTTTTGGGGGTGGGTCTCTACAGCCTCCAAGCAAAATAAGGAATTTCTCTTTTCCTCTCAGGCTCTAGCTTGGGGCCAGTCAAGGGCTTTCTGGACCCCCATCAGGGGCTGGAGGAGGGATTTCTGACCCAAGTTTGCCTACTTATAAAAAAAAGTTGTCCCACCCACCCTTGAATACCGTGGTGTTATTTCATCATCTCATATGGACAGCCCCAAAAGACTATACAGATGATTTTAATATTCAGTGTTTTGTATTCTTGGTGAAGTGGTACGTGGTGCCTACCATATGTAAAAAACATTTATAAATGAAATCATAAAGAAATCAGCACAAGAATATTTTCCACACAGAACACGTGTTTAACCACATGTCTAACATACAAATCACTACACGTAAACGAACTCTAGGTACAGGCACCCCCAAAATTCGAATTATCTCTCCCCAAAAAGCTGGAAATTTTTGATAATGATCCATTTTATTAAATGCATAACCACCCATTATTCTTGATTTCAGAGCTAAGGGAAGAGATTGAATTTTTCAACGGCACAGGACAATTTCATTCTTGAGGAAGAAATTACTTACCAGTTTAGTGCCTCTTTTTATTTCCTTTTGGACATCTTCAATTGAAAATCCACCAAGACTCTCATTATCAGAATGTGAAGACACCAATGCAGATGAAAACAGCTACAAGTTACCAAAAAGAAAAAGATGAAGGTTCTTACTTTGGCAATATAAAGATCGCACGGTCATATTTGTAAAAACTTACAAAGCTATGCAGAAAATACATCCCTGAAACAACTAGCTCAGATTATTTTAGAATTTTTATTCCCTATTACCTTTTTTTATTGTTACTGTACTTACCATACATCTGTGATGTGCTGCCACCTTCTGGTTTTCAGATATCAATAACTGCCCACATTCCTTGTCTCTGTTAGACTTACAGAAGCCACATTTGCGTTGTCTCGTAGACCCTTTTTTCTGTCCAACTGAGCTTGACATGGTTTTTAAATTGCTTTTAGAATGCCACTTTAATCTTCAAAATTGCTACAGAGAACAAAGAGTACAGTGAAGCATTAAATTTTAACGTAACGTTATTTTAGGAGCCCATGTACAAGTAAGCCTCTTTGTATTTCTAGTATGATTTCTACAAAAATAATCAGTTTGGAGAAACCTTGTATTGCCAAGTAAATGCTACAAATTAGCGTTTTGTGAAGTTTGGCAAAGAAAATAGGAAAGATGCTCAAAGCTAGGAGAAAATTAAATATAAGATTTTATTTTAGTGCTATTAAGACTATATGAATAGAACGGGCACAATGAATTAAAGTTATAGACAGTAACGATCCTATTGTGAACTACAATTATGTACAGTTTACGCATTCAGTGGAAACTAAGAAAACATTATTTTGAATTAACAATAAAATTTGGGCTTTTATAAATATTTGAAGTAGTTTTTTGAAAGAAGAAAATCAAAGTTACAGAGTATTGAAGAGAAATATTACCTTGCAACTTTAATAAATACTTTCCAGCACAAATTTTGCCCTTCGTCGTTTATTAAGGAAAGGAAAGTAATACAATTCATTCTTCACAATTTAGAGATTGGAGGAGGCTCACATCACAAAATTATCAGTGGTAGAGTCCAAGTTAAACTTTTATTGCCAGCATGGGCAACTGAAATTGTAGAAATGGAACATGTTGGGTACAATAGAACTAAGTAGCCAAGTTTCAACTACACCAATTCCTGAGTAAATATTTAACAGCAAAACTTTTCAAAAAATCTTAGGAAGATCACTTGAATAATTAATTTTAGTGATGATTTGAGAGTTCAGTTCTTACCTGAATAATTTATTAATTTAAATCACTGCTGATTAATTTTTCCAAGGTAAAGAAACTGATAAGTTCATGAGGGTATATGCACCCACTCCAAAATGTATAGCTTTTAGCGCTTGCTGGCTTATAAACAAAAAGATTCACTTGAATCAGGGCTTCATAATCTTTGCAATTAAAAATACCAAGGCCTTATGTCTGAAATCCAACATTTTCAGTAATCTTTACAGTGAGGTAAATAATAGCTTGCAATGGAAGTATATAAATTTCTTAAATGTGTCTTTAATTGTAAAAAAAATACAGAAAATATAGATAGGATGAAGAACTGCAAAGGGAGGCAAACAAAAAAACAAAAAAAAACTTCCTAGATTATCATGGCAAGTTTCATATTTTAAAATCAAAATAGATCATATAAGAGAGAGGAGAAAAACTCAAACCTTTTAAATCAATTTGGAGTATTAGAGAAATTATATATAATCTTCATTTATCTACCTCAGAGTAAGGACCTAGTGTTTTGGTTAGGCTAAATATTCTTGATGTGTGGTTATGCCAAATAAAATATTAACCACATTATCACATAACGAGGTCATGTAAAAAAACAACTGGCCTGAGGTCTCATGTACTTGAAACATACAGGTACCCAGATAACATCACCTAATCTAAATAACCCCACCCCAAATTTAAAAAATATACGCTACATATCACTTTGGAGTTTATAAAGCATCTTTCTGAGGAAATGTGGCAATTGTGCATGTTCAGAACTATGCCACCCGAAGATGTGGACTAGGATGACTAGTTACCAAGCACCTTGATATTTTAAAATTTACAGAGAACTGCAATTGGAAAGGAAATGCATTTATCTCAAACATCTGATTATTTCTAAAATTGTCTTTTTAACTGCAGGATCTGCAGATCCTTGTGTTCTTTGTTTTGAAGGGTTTTAATCTTAAATTTATGCCACGGTACCTACATTCTTAAAGACTGCAGCATTTACAAATGTGCTAATGATCTTTCAGAGAAATCCTTTATCCATAACATTGATCACACACAGCAAAACTGATCGAAAAAGGCAGCAGAATGTAATCATAAAAAAAATGGAACAGGGAAACAAAAGGGAGTAAGGGTGTTTCGTGAACAGGCAAGAATGAAGATGGCTGTAGCAAAAGAAATCCTCTTAAACTCTGTATCCTTATGCAAATGATCAAATGTTAGAATTAGGAACAACACTGTTCCAGCTCTAGATCATATTATTTCAAATAATATACTATACATACATATATATAATACACACACACACACACACACACATATATATATATATATATATATATACACACACACACACATACAGATTCAAAGTCACCCTTATCACTCTTCTGACCGGTGCATTTCCCCAATCCTTTTAAAAAGATAGCATTCCAAAAATCTAAATTGGACAAATCCATTTCCAACACTGGCTATTGCTTATGAAAATAAAATTATTTGGGGAAAAAAGGCTTTATTCTCAAGATGGAAATAAAACACTGCCCATATCTGTTAAGGTATTTTTTTTTATTAAAAAAGTGTATTTTCTCAACATTTCAGAGAATCAGCCTGTTTTTATCAATTACCAACAAATCTAAAAGTTTAAAAATTGTTGTGGTCTTGCTTTAAAAAATACCCAAGGATGACAAATACACACTGCAAACTAAAGCCTACATTTTATTTAGAGGACCACAAAATACGGTCCAAACCGATTTAAATGTCCCAAAATTTTTTTACTTATTAAAAAACTGTAAAAACTACAAATGCCCAAGGACAAGCCTTTACTATGAAGATACATGTTTTGAAATGATTGCACTGCATCTGTAATTTATTCTTAGTCGGCCTTGGGACATTTCATACAAATTTACACCCGGAATGGGTTGGGTTTTTTTTAAAACCTACATGGTTTTTCGGAATTACTGGGATCAAACGTTGACGTTCTCAATCAACTTGGCCTTTTTCCTAAAAGTGTGGCTCTGAAATATTAACGTTCTCACTTATCTGCCTTACAGCAGTTCCCAGTAATACAGTCCCAGGAAAATCATTAAGAACCACACAAATTCGGCTGAAGCCATCATAAACCTTTCAATTTTCACGTGCGGCCCTGAGGTGGTGAAAATAAACTAAGAATGACACTTATTCAACATAATGGAGAATTCAAAAGCACAGAAATCAAGCGATCACGATCACTCACGGCCCGTTTTCTGAAAGGGAGGCATTCGACCTCTCATTTTTACATTTAGGGATGCCATACAAAGAAGTTATGTTCCACATTAAAACGCCGGGCGATATTGCGGGTCAAAAGAAACCATCTAAGTGGACTGGGCGAGTGATTTCAGGAGATACACCTAAGAGGGTGCGTGTATATATATATTCGTGTTTAAATATAGCTAGATGTATACGCCTATATACACATGCCATATCTAAATAGAGGGAAGAACGTTTTAAAAAGAAACTCGAAGGGCAGTGAAATGAACCATATATATATATTCGTGCTTAAATATAGCTAGATGTATACGTCTATATACATATGCCATATCTAAATAGAGGGAAGAACATTTGACGAGGAAACTCGAAGGGCAGTGAAATGAACCATATATATATATATACTATATATATGTGTATATATATATATATACACCATATATAACCATATATATATGTGTGTATATATATATATATACACATAAGCGCTTAGTACAGTGCTCTGCACATAGTAAGCGCTCAATAAATACGATTGATATACATATTCGTGTTTAAATATAGCTAGATGTATCCGTCTATATACACATGCCATATCTAAATAGAGGGAAGAACGTTTTACGAGGAAACTCTAAGGGCAGTGAAATGAACCATATATATATATATATATATATATATATATATATACATATTCGTGTTTAAATATAGCTAGATGTACCCGTCTATATGCACATGCCACATCTAAACAGAGGGAAGAACGTTTTACGAGGAAACTCGAAGGGCAGTGAAATGAACCATATATATATATTCGCGCTTAAATATAGCTAGATGTATACGTCTATATACACATGCCATATCTAAATAGAGGGAAGAACGTTTTACGAGGAAACTCGAAGGGCAGTGAAATGAACCATGTATATATATATATATATATATTCGTGTTTAAATATAGCTAGATGTATACGTCTATATACACATGCCATACCTAAATAGAGGGAAGAACGTTTTACAAGGAAACTCGAAGGGCAGTGAAATGAACCATATATATATATATATATTCGTGTTTAAATATAGCTAGATGTATACGTCTATATACACATGCCACATCTAAATAAGAGGAAAGAACATTTGACGAGGAAACTCGAAGGGCAGTGAAATGAACCAAACACAAAACACGACTAAGATCTACCGGAAGGGCCTTTGAATTTAGATGGATGATGCGAAGAAACCTTTCGCGCTGTCTTGTGCAGCCACCCAGAGGAAGGCAGAGGGGATTTTCCAGTTACATCAATCCCAGGAAGCGCAGCCAGGGCTTGAAGCCACCCCAATAAATGCACGGTTAGGACGGAATCGCCTGGCCCGGTGCAGCGGGAACCCCATGCGGGAGAATATACATGTGCATACGTGTGGGTGGGTGGGTGCATACGCATATATACATATTTTTTTTTATTTTACAGTGGTCACAGTTGGACTCCCAGTAGGTCGTGGTTGCTGAGGTCTAATGACTTTAGCAAGCGCAGCCCTCTTCTAGACCGTGAGAGTTGGTGGGTAAGGACCGTCTCTCTGCGTTGCCCATCTTGTCCTTCCCAAGCGCTCAGTCCAGTGCTTCGCACACAGTCGGCGCTCAATAATCAATCAATCGCATTTATTGAGCGCTTACTGTGTGCAGAGCACTGTCCTAAGCGCTTGGGAAGTCCAAGTTGGCAACATCTAGAGACAGTCCCTACCCAACAGTGGGCTCACGGTCTAAAAGGGGGAAGACGGAGAACAAAACCAAACATACTAACGAAATAAATAGAATAGAATTTGTACTTCCAAGCGCTTAGCACAGTGCTCTGCGCATAGTAAGCTCTCAATAAATACGATTGATGATGATTGATGATATGTTAGAGAAGCAGCGTGGCTCAGTGGAAAAGAGCCCGGGCTTTGGACTCGGAGGTCACGGGTTCAAATCCCGACTCTGCCAATCGTCAGCTGTGTGACTTTGGGCAGGTCACCTCACTTCTCTGTGCCCCAGTTCCCTCATCTGTAAAATGGGATGAAGATTGTGCGCCCCCCCCCGTGGGACAACCTGATCACCCTGTCACCTCCCCAGCGCTTGGAACAGTGCTTTGCACACAGTAAGCGCTTAATCAATGCGATCATTATTATCATGTACAAGTAAAACAAATAAATGGAGTGAGAAATCTGTACAAACATATATACAGGTGCTGTGGGGAAGGCCTCACTTCTCTGTGCCCCAGTTCCCTCATCTGTAAAATGGGATGAAGACTGCGAGCCCCCACCGTGGGACAACCTGATCACCCTGTTACCTCCCCAGCGCTTAGAACGGTGCTTTGCACACAGCAAGCGCTTAATAAACGCCATCATTATTATCATGTACAAGTAAAATAAATAAATGGAGTAAGAGATCTGTACAAACATATATACAGATGCTGTGGGGAAGGCCTCACTTCTCTGTGCCCCAGTTCCCTCATCTGTAAAATGGGATGAAGATTGTGCGCCCCCCCCCCCCCCCCCCCCCCCCCCCGGCGTGGGACAACCTGATCACCCTGTTACCTCCCCAGTGCTTTGCACACAATAAACGCTTAATAAACGCCATCATTATTATTATGTACAAGTAAAATAAATAAATGGAGTAAGAAATCTGTACAAACATATATACAGATGCTGTGGGGAAGGCCTCACTTCTCTGTGCCCCAGTTCCCTCATCTGTAAAATGGGATGAAGACTGTGAGCCCCCCCCCCCCCCCCCCCCCCCCCGGTGGGACAACTTGATCACCCTGTTACCTCCCCAGTGCTTTGCACACAGTAAGCGCTTAATAAATGCCATCGTTATTATTATGTACAAGTAAAATAAATAAATGGAGTGAGAAATCTGTACAAACATATATACAGATGCTGTGGGGAAGGCCTCACTTCTCTGTGCCCCAGTTCCCTCATCTGTAAAATGGGATGAAGACTGCGAGCCCCCTCGGTGGGACAACCTGATCACCCTGTTACCTCCCCAGTGCTTTGCACACAGCAAGCGCTTAATAAATGCCATCATTATTATTATGTACAAGTAAAATAAATAAATGGAGTAAGAAATCTGTACAAACATATATACAGATGCTGCGGGGAAGGCCTCACTTCTCTGTGCCCCAGTTCCCTCATCTGTAAAATGGGATGAAGATTGCGAGACCCCCCCTCCCCCCGCGTGGGACAACCTGATCACCCTGTTACCTCCCCAGTGCTTTGCACACAGCAAGCGCTTAATCAATGCCATCACTATTATCATGTACAAGTAAAATAAATAAATGGAGTAAGAAATCTGTACAAACATATATACAGGTGCTGCGGGGAAGGCCTCACTTCTCTGTTACCCAGTTCCCTCATCTGTAAAATGGGACGAAGATTGCGAGCCCCGCCCCCCCCCCCCCCCCCCCCCGCCGTGGGACAACCTGATCACCCTGTTACCTCCACAGTGCTTTGCACACAGCAAGCGCTTAATAAATGCCATCATTATTATCATGTACAAGTAAAATAAATAAATGGAGTAAGAAATCTGTACAAACATATACACAGATGCTGTGGGGAAGGCCTCACTTCTCTGTGCCCCAGTTCCCTCATCTGTAAAATGGGATGAAGACTGTGAGCCCCCTCCGTGGGACAACCTGATCACCCTGTCACCTCCCCAGCGCTTAGAACAGTGCTTTGCACACAGTAAGCGCTTAATAAATGCCATTATTATGTACGAGTAAAATAAATAAATGGAGTAAGAAATCTGTACAAACACATATACAGATGCTGTGGGGAAGGCCTCACTTCTCTGTGCCCCAGTTCCCTCAACTGTAAAATGGGATGAAGACTGTGAGCCCCCCACCGTGGGACAACCTGATCACCCTGTTACCTCCCCAGTGCTTTGCACACAGCAAGCGCTTAATAAATGCCATCATTATTATCATGTACAAGTAAAATAAATAAATGGAGTAAGAAATCTGTACAAACATATACACAGATGCTGTGGGGAAGGCCTCACTTCTCTGTGCCCCAGTTCCCTCATCTGTAAAATGGGATGAAGACTGTGAGCCCCCCCACCCCCGCATGGGACAACCTGATCACCCTGTTACCTCCCCAGTGCTTTGCACACAGCAAGCGCTTAATAAACGCCATCATTATTATCATGACAAGTAAAATAAATAAATGGAGTAAGAAATCTATACAAACATATATACAGGTGCTGCGGGGAAGGCCTCACTTCTCTGTGCCCCAGTTCCCTCATCTCTAAAATGGGATGAAGATTGCGAGCCCCCACCCCGCGTGGGACAACCTGATCACCCTGTTACCTCCCCAGTGCTTTGCACACAGTAAGCGCTTAACCAATGCCATTATTATTATGTACAAGTAAAATAAATAAATGGAGTAAGAAATGTATACAAACATATATACAGATGCTGCGGGGAAGGCCTCACTTCTCTGTGCCCCAGTTCCCTCATCTGTAAAATGGGATGAAGATTGTGAGCCCCTCTGTGGGACAACCTGATCACCCTGTTACCTCCCCAGCGCTTAGAACGGTGCTTTGCACACAGTAAGCGCTTAATCAATGCCATCATTATTATTATGTACAAGTAAAATATATAGAGTAAGAAATCCGTACAAACATATATACAGATGATGTGGGGAAGGCCTCACTTCTCTGTGCCCCAGTTCCCTCATCTGTAAAATGGGATGAGGATTGTGAGCACCTCCGTGGGACAACCTGATCACCCTGTTACCTCCCCAGTGCTTTGCACACAGCAAGCGCTTAATAAATGCCATCATTATTATCATGTACAAGTAAAATAAATAAATGGAGTAAGAAATCTGTACAAACATATATACAGATGCTGTGGGGAAGGCCTCACTTCTCTGTGCCCCAGTTCCCTCATCTGTAAAATGGGATGAAGACTGCGAGCCCCCCTCGTGGGACAACCTGATCACCCTGTTACCTCCCCAGTGCTTTGCACACAGTAAGCGCTTAATCAATGCCATCATTATTATTATGTACGAGTAAAATAAATAAATGGAGTAAGAAATCTGTACAAACGTATATACAGGTGCTGTGGGGAAGGGAAGGAGGTAAGATTTGGGGGGGGGGGGGAATACGATGGCCTGTGCTTGTATATATGGTTGTACATATTTCTCTATTTATTTTACTTGTACATTTCTATCCCATTTATTTTATTTTGTTGGTATGTTTGGTTCCGTTCTCTGTCTCCCCCGTTTAGACTGTGAGCCCCCTGTTGGGTAGGGACTGTCTCTATGTGCTGCCAGTTTGTACTTCCCAAGCGCCTAGTACAGTGCTCTGCACACCGTACGCGCTCAATAAATACGATCGATTGATTGCTTCGGAGGGGGATCGTCGGGGTCGGGCGCTCTCGGCCTTCCCGGCTGGAATGTCCTCCCGGTTCCCTCGCTGAGGCGGGACGGTTGAGGAGTTTTCCCGCCCGCGCCGTCCCCTCAGCCGGGGATCTCGGGGGGCGCGCGCCCCCCCCCCCCCCGCCCCTCCCGCCTTCCCCTCACAAGGCGGCGGGGCCCCCCAGCGTCCCGGTGGGCGCCATCCTCCTCCCCGGGCGCGCGGCGGGAGGAGCGGGAGGGGAGAGAGCACGCGCGCGGCAACTCACCGGCGGCGGGGGAGGAGGGGGCCGCTTTCCCTCTGCGGCTCGGGAGCGGGTCTCCGCCGCCGAACGCCGTCTCCTTTCATTCGGGAGCGACGGCTGGCGGGCGCCCTGACGTCCCCTCACGTCCCCGACCCCGAGAGCGTGGGCACGTCCTTGGCGCGCCCGGCGTCCCGATTGGCGGCCCGGCCCGGGCCGCGGCGGCCTCGCCGAGCTTCTGAGCATGCCCGGCCGCCCGCGCGCATGCGCCGTCCGGCTCCCTCGCCCCGCCCCCCCCGCCGCTTCAGCCCCGGCGGCCCCGCTGAGGGGAGGCGGGGCCGTCGGACGTGGACCGTTTAAACTCGTTTAGTCGTCCTGTCTGTACTTATTGAGCGCTTACTGTGCGCGCGGCACTGTACTGAACGCTTGGGAAGTACAAGTGAATGAAATAGATTTATGGTGTTGTTCTCTGGCTCCCCCTTTTAGACTGTGAGCCCCCTGTTGGGTGGGGACTGTCTCTAGATGTTGCCGATTTGTACATCCCAAGCGCTTAGTACGGTGCTCTGCACAGAGTAGGCGCTCAATAAAAACGATTGATGATGAAGAGAAGCAGCGTGGCTCGGTGGAAAGAGCCACGCTGTATATACACCTGTATATATGTTTGGACATATTTATTACTCTTTATATATTTATTCATTTATATTTAATGAATATGTATACATATTTATATATTCTTTCTACATATTTATTACGCTATATATTTATTCATTTATATTTAATGAATATTCATATTTATATATTTCTATATATTTATATATTTATTCATTCTGTCTGTACTTATTGAGCGCTTACTGTGCGCACGGCACTGTACTGAACGCTTGGGAAGTACAAGTACAAGAGAAGCAGCGTGGCTCGGTGGAAAGAGCCACGCTGTATATACACCTGTATATATGTTTGCACATAGTTATTACTCTACATATTTATATATTTATTCATTTATATTTAATGAAGATTTATATTTATATATATTTATATATTGTTTGTACATATTTATTACTCTATATATTTATTCATTTATATTTAATGAATATATTTATGTATATTTATATATATTTATTCATTCTGTCTATTTATTGAGTGCTTACTGTGCGCGCGGCACTGTACTGAACGCTTGGGAAGTACAAGTGAATGAAATAGATTTATGGTTTTGTTCTCTGGCTCCCCCTTTTAGACTGTGAGCCCCCTGTTGGGTGGGGACTGTCTCTAGATGTTGCCAATTTGTACATCCCAAGCGCTTAGTACGGTGCTCTGCACAGAGTAGGCGCTCAATAAAAACGATTGATGATGAAGAGAAGCAGCGTGGCTCGGTGGAAAGAGCCACGCTGTATATACACCTGTATATATGTTTGGACATATTTATTACTCTATATATTTATTCATTTATATTTAATGAATATTTATATTTATATATTTATATATTTTTGTACATATTTATTACTCTATATATTCATTCATATTTAATGAATATTTATATATATATTTATTCATTCTGTGTATTTATTGAGCACTTACTGTGCGCACGGCACTGTACTGAACGCTTGGGAAGTACAAGAGAAGCAGCGTGGCTCGGTGGAAAGAGCCACGCTGTATATACACCAGTATATATGTTTGCACATAGTTTTTACTCTATTTATTCATATATTTATTCATTTATATTTAATGAATATTTATATTTATATATATTTGTATATATATATTTATTCATTCTGTCTGTACTTATTGAGCGCTTACCATGCGCGTGGCGCTGTACTGAACGCTTGGGAAGTACAAGTACAAGAGAAGCAGCGTGGCTCGGTGGAAAGAGCCACGCTGTATATACACCTGTATATATGTCTATACATATTTATTACTCTATTTATTTATATATTTATTCATTTATATTTAATGAATATTTATATATATTTATATATATTTATTCATTCTGTCTGTATTTATTGAGCGCTTACTGTGCGCACGGCACTGTGCTAAACGCTTGGGAAGTACAAGTGAAGCAGCGTGGCTCGGTGGAAAGAGCCACGCTGTATATACACCTGTATATATGTTTGCACATAGTTATTACTCTATTTATTTATATATTTATTCATTTATATTTAATGAATATTTATATATATATTTATATATTGTTTGTACATATTTATTACTCTATATATTCATTTATATTTAATGAATATATTTATGTATATTTATATATATTTATTCATTCTGTCTATTTATTGAGTGCTTACTGTGCGCGCGGCACTGTACTGAACGCTTGGGAAGTACAAGTGAATGAAATAGATTTATGGTGTTGTTCTCTGGCTCCCCCTTTTAGACTGTGAGCCCCCTGTTGGGTAGGGACTGTCTCTAGAGGTTGCCAATTTGGACTTCCCAAGCGCTTAGTACGGTGCTCTGCACACAGTAGGCGCTCAATAAATACGATTGATGATGAACAGAAGCAGCGTGGCTCGGTGGAAAGAGCCACGCTGTATATACACCTGTATATATGTTTGGACATATTTATTACTCTATATATTTATTCATTTATATTTAATGAATGTTTATATTTTTTATATATTTATATATTGTTTCTACCTATTTATCACGCTATATATTTATTCATTTATATTTAATGAATATATATATATTTATATATATTTATTCACTTTGTATTTAGTGAGCGCTTACTGTGCGCGCGGCACTGTACTGAACGCTTGGGAAGTACAAGTACGAGAGAAGCAGCGTGGCTCGGTGGAAAGAGCCACGCTGTATATACACCTGTATATATGTTTGCACATAGTTATTACTCTATTTATTTATATATTTATTCATTTATATTTAACTAATATTCATATTTATATATAGTTATATATTTGTGCATATTTATTACTCTATATATGTATTCATTTATATTTAATGAATATTTATATTTATTTATATTTATTTATATGTTTATTCATTCTGTCTATTTATTGAGCGCTTACTGTGCGCACGGCACTGTATTGAACGCTTGGGAAGTACAAGTACAAGAGAGGCAGCGTGGCTCGGTGGAAAGAGCCACGCTGTATATACACCTGTATATATGTTTGTACATATTTATGACTCTATTTATATATTTATTCATTTATATTTAATTAATATTTATATATATTTATATATGTTTATTCATTCTGTCTGTATTTATTGAGCGCTTACTGTGCGCACGGCACTGTACTGAACGCTTGGGAAGTACAAGTACAAGAGAAGCAGCGTGGCTTGGTGGAAAGAGCCACGCTGTATATACACCTGTATATATGTCTATACATATTTATTACTCTATATATTTATTCATTTATATTTAATGAATATTTATATTTATATATTTATATTTATTTATATACTTATATATATTTATATATTTATTTATTCATTCTGTCTGTACTTATTGAGCGCTTACTGTGCGCACGGCACTGTACTGAACGCTTGGGAAGTACAAGTACAAGAGAAGCAGCGTGGCTTGGTGGAAAGAGCCACGCTGTATATACACCTGTATATATGTCTATACATATTTATTACTCTATATATTTATTCATTTATATTTAATGAATATTTATATTTATATATTTATATTTATTTATATATATTTATATATTTATTCATTCTGTCTGTACTTATTGAGCGCTTACTGTGCGCGCGGCACTGTACTGAACGCTTGGGAAGTATAAGTGAAGCAGCGTGGCTCGGTGGAAAGAGCCACGCTGTATATACACCTGTATATATGTTTGCACATAGTTATTACTCTATTTATTTATATATTTTTTCATTTATATTTAATTAATATTTATATATATATTTATATATTGTTTGTACATATTTATTACTCTATATATTCATTTATATTTAATGAATACATTTATGTATATTTATATATATTTATTCATTCTGTCTGTATTTATTGAGTGCTTACTGTGCGCGCGGCACTGTACTGAACGCTTGGGATGTACAAGAGAATGAAGTCGATTTATGGTTTTGTTCTCTGGCTCCCCCTTCTAGACTGTGAGCCCACTGTTGGGTAGGGACTGTCTCTAGATGTTGCCAATTTGTACATCCCAAGCGCTTAGTACGGTGCTCTGCACACAGTAGGCGCTCAATAAATACGATTGATGATGAACAGAAGCAGCGTGGCTCGGTGGAAAGAGCCACGCTGTATATACACCTGTATATATGTTTGGACATATTTATTACTCTTTATATATTTATTCATTTATATTTAATGAATATGTATACATATTTATATATTCTTTCTACATATTTATTACGCTATATATTTATTCATTTATATTTAATGAATATTTATATTCATATATTTATTCATTCTGTCTGTACTTATTGAGCGCTTACTGTGCGCGCGGCACTGTACTGAACGCTTGGGAAGTACAAGTGAATGAAATAGATTTATGGTTTTGTTCTCTGGCTCCCCCTTTTAGACTGTGAGCCCCCTGTTGGGTGGGGACTGTCTCTAGATGTTGCCAATTTGTACATCCCAAGCGCTTAGTACGGTGCTCTGCACACAGTAGGCGCTCAATAAATACGATTGATGATGAAGAGAAGCAGCGTGGCTCGGTGGAAAGAGCCACGCTGTATATACACCTGTATATATGTTTGGACATATTTATTACTCTTTATATATTTATTCATTTATATTTAATGAATATTTATACATATTTATATATTCTTTCTACATATTTATTACGCTATATATTTATTCATTTATATTTAATGAATATTTATATATTTATATATATGTTTATTCATTCTGTCTGTATTGAGCGCTTACTGTGCGCACGGCACTGTACTGAACGCTTGGGAAGTACAAGTACAAGAGAAGCAGCGTGGCTCGGTGGAAAGAGCCACGCTGTATATACACCTGTATATATGTCTATACATATTTATTACTCTATTTATTCATATATTTATTCATTTATATTTAATGAATATTTATATATATTTATATATATTTATTCATTCTGTCTGTATTTATTGAGCGCTTACTGTGCGCACGGCACTGTACTGAACGCTTGGGAAGTACAAGTACAAGAGAAGCAGCGTGGCTCTGTGGAAAGAGCCACGCTGTATATACACCTGTATATATGTTTGCACATAGTTATTACTCTATTTATTTATATATTTATTCATTTATATTTAATGAATATTTATATATATTTATATATTGTTTGTACATATTTATTACTCTATATATTCATTTATATTTAATGAATATATTTATGTATATTTATATATATTTATTCATTCTGTCTATTTATTGAGCGCTTACTGTGCGCACGGCACTGTACTAAACGCTTGGGATGTACAAGAGAATGAAGTCGATTTATGGTTTTGTTCTCTGGCTCCCCCTTTTAGACTGTGAGCCCACTGTTGGGTAGGGACTGTCTCTAGATGTTGCCAATTTGTACATACCAAGCGCTTAGTACGGTGCTCTGCACAGAGTAAGCGCTCAATAAATACGATTGATGATGAAGAGAAGCAGCGTGGCTCGGTGGAAAGAGCCACGCTGTATATACACCTGTATATATGTTTGGACATATTTATTACTCTATATATTTATTCATTTATATTTAATGAATATTTATATGTATATATTTATATATTTTTGTGCATATTTATTACTCTATACATTCATTTATATTTAATGAATATTTATATATATTTATATATTTATTCATTCTGTGTATTTATTGAGCACTTACTGTGCGCACGGCACTGTACTGAACGCTTGGGAAGTACAAGTACAAGAGAAGCAGCGTGGCTTGGTGGAAAGAGCCACGCTGTATGTACACCTGTATATATGTTTGCACATAGTTATTACTCTATACATTTATTAATTTATATTTCATGAACATTTATATTTTTTATATATTTATATATTTATTCATTCTGTCTATTGAGCGCTTACTGTGCGCACGGCACTGTACTAAACACTTGGGAAGTACAAGTACAGGAGAAGCAGTGTGGCTCAGTGGAAAGAGCCACGCTGTATATACACCTGTATATTTTTTTGTACATGTTTATTACTCTATTTATTTATATATTCATTTATATTTAATGAATATTTATATTTATATATATTTATTCATTCTGTCTATTTATTGAGCGCTTACTGTGCGCACGGCACTGTACTAGACGCTTGGGAAGTACAAGTACAAGAGAAGCAGCGTGGTTCGGTGGAAAGAGCCACGCTGTATATACACCTGTATATATGTTTGGACATATTTGTGACTCTATTTATATATTTATTCATTTATATTTAATGAATATTTATATTTACATATTTTTATATATTTATTCATTCTGTCTATTTATTGAGCGCTTACTGTGCGCACGGCACTGTACTAAACGCTTGGGAAGTACAAGTACAAGAGAAGCAGCATGGCTTGGTGGAAAGAGCCACGCTGTATATACACCTGTATATATGTTTGCACATGGTTATTACTCTATTTATTGATATATTTATTCATTTATATTTAATGAATATTTATATCTATATATTTATATATTTTTGTACATATTTATTACTCTATATATTCATTTATATTTAATGAATATTTATATATGTATATATATTTATACATATTTATATATATTTATATATATTTATTCATTCTGTCTGTATTTATTGAGCGCTTACTGTGCGCACGGCACTGTACTGAACGCTTGGGAAGTACAAGTACAAGAGAAGCAGCGTGGCTCGGTGGAAAGAGCCACGCTGTATATACACCTGTATATATGTTTGCACATAGTTATTACTCTATATATTTATATATTTATTCATTTATATTTAATGAAGATTTATATTTATATATATTCATATATTGTTTGTACATGTTTATTACTCTATATATTTATTCATTTAAATTTAATGAATATATTTATATATATTTATGTATATTTATATATATTTATTCATTCTGTCTGTATTTATTGAGCGCTTACTGTGCGCACGGCACTGTACTAAACGCTTGGGAAGTGCAAGTACAAGAGAAGCAGCGTGGCTCGGTGGAAAGAGCCACGCTGTATATACACCTGTATATATGTTTGCACATAGTTATTACTCTATATATTTATATATTTATTCATTTATATTTAATGAATATTTATATTTATATATTGTTTGTACATGTTTATTACTCTATATATTTATTCATTTAAATTTAATGAATATATTTATATATATTTATGTATATTTATATATATTTATTCATTCTGTCTGTATTTATTGAGCGCTTACTGTGCGCACGGCACTGTACTAAACGCTTGGGAAGTGCAAGTACAAGAGAAGCAGCGTGGCTCGGTGGAAAGAGCCACGCTGTATATACACCTGTATATATGTTTGTACATAGTTATTACTCCATTTATTTGTATATTTATTCATTTATATTTAATGAATATTTATATTTATATATTGTTTGTACATATTTATTACTCTATATATCTATTCATTTATATTTAATGAATATTTATATTTATATATTTATATTTATTTATATATTTATTCACTTTGTATTTATTGAGCGCTTACTGTGCGCATGGCACTGTACTGAACGCTTGGGAAGTACAAGTACAAGAGAAGCAGCGTGGCTCGGTGGAAAGAGCCACGCTGTATATACACTTGTATATATGTTTGCACATAGTTATTACTCTATTTATATATTTATTCATTTATATTTAATGAATATTTATATTTATATATATTTATATATTGTTTGTACATATTTATTACTCTATATATTTATTCATTTATATTTAATGAATATATTTATGTATATTTTTATATATTTATTCATTCTGTCTATTGAGCGCTTACTGTGCGCACGGCACTGTACTGAACGCTTGGGAAGTACAAGTACGAGAGAATGAAGTCGATTTGTGGTTTTGTTCTCTGGCTCCCCCTTTTAGACTGTGAGCCCACTGTTGGGTAGGGACCGTCTCTAGATGTTGCCAATTTGTACTTCCCAAGCGCTTAGTACAGTGCTCTGCACATTGTAAGCGCTCAATAAATACGATTGATGATGAAGAGAAGCAGCGTGGCTCGGTGGAAAGAGCCACGCTGCATATACACCTGTATATATGTTTGTACATGTTTATTACTCTATTTATATATTTATTCATTTATATTTAATGAATATTTGTATTTATACTTATTTATATATATTTATTCATCCTGTCTGTACTTATTGAGCGCTTACTGTGCGCACGGCACTGTACTAAACGCTTGGGAAGTACAAGTACAAGAGAAGCAGCGTGGCTCGGTGGAAAGAGCCACGCTGTATATACACCTGTATATATGTCTGTACATATTTATTACTCTATTTATTTATATATTTATTCATTTATATTTAATGAATATTTATATTTATATATTTATATTTATTTATATATTTATATATTTATTTATTCGTTCTGTCTGTACTTATTGAGCGCTTACTGTGCGCACAGCACTGTACTGAACGCTTGGGAAGTACAAGTACAAGAGAAGCAGCGTGGCTCGGTGGAAAGAGCCACGCTGTATATACACCTGTATATATGTTTGCACATGGTTATTACTCTATTCATATATTTATTCATTAATATTTAACTAATATTCATATTTATATATTTATATATTTGTGCATATGTATTACTCTATATATGTATTCATTCATATTTAATGAATATTTATATTTATTTCTATTTATTTATATGTTTATTCATTCTGTCTATTTATTGAGCGCTTACTGTGCGCACGGCACTGTACTAAACGCTTGGGAAGTACAAGTACAAGAGAGGCAGCGTGGCTCGGTGGAAAGAGCCACGCTGTATATACACCTGTATATATGTTTGCACATATTTATGACTCTATTTATATATTTATTCATTTATATTTAATTAATATTTATATATATTTATATATATGTTTATTCATTCTGTCTGTATTTATTGAGCGCTTACTGTGCGCATGGCACTGTAGTGAACACTTGGGAAGTACAAGTACAAGAGAAGCAGCGTGGCTCGGTGGAAAGAGCCACGCTGTATGTACACCTGTATATATGTCTGTACGTAGTTATTACTCTATTTATTTGTATATTTATTCATTTATATTTAATGAATATTTATATTTATATATATTTATATATTGTTTCTACATGTTTATTACGCTATATATTCATTCATTTATATTTAATGAATGTTTATATTTATATATATGTATATATTTATTCATTCTGTTTGTACTTATTGAGCGCTTACTGTGCGCACGGCACTGTACTGAACGCTTGGGAAGTACAAGTGAATGAAATAGATTTATGGTTTTGTTCTCTGGCTCCCCCTTTTAGACTGTGAGCCCCCTGTTGGGTAGGGACTGTCTCTAGATGTTGCCAACTTGGACTTCCCAAGCGCTTAGTACAGTGCTGTGCACAGAGTAGGCGCTCAATAAATACGATTGATGATGAAGAGAAGCAGCGTGGCTCGGTGGAAAGAGCCACGCTGCATATACACCTGTATATATGTTTGTACATGTTTATTACTCTATTTATTTATATATTTATTCATTTATATTTAATGAATATTTATATTTATATATATTTTTATATATTTATATATGTATTCATCCTGTCTGTACTTATTGAGCGCTTACTGTGCGCACGGCACTGTACTGAACGCTTGGGAAGTACAAGTACAAGAGAAGCAGCGTGGCTCGGTGGAAAGAGCCACGCTGTATATACACCTGTATATATGTTTGTACATATTTATGACTCTATTTATATATTTATTCATTTATATTTAATGAATATTTATATTCATATATTTATATATATTTATTCATTCTGTCTGTACTTACTGAGTGCTTACTGTGTGCACGGCACTGTACTAAACACTTGGGAAGTACAAGTGCAAGAGAAGCAGTGTGGCTCGGTGGAAAGAGCCACGCTGTATATACACCTGTATATATGTTTGCACATAGTTATTACTCTATTTATTTATATATTTATTCATTTATATTTAATGAATATTTATATTTACATATTTTTATATATTCATTCTGTCTGTATTTATTGAGCGCTTACTGTGCGCACGGCACTGTACTGAATGCTTGGGAAGTACAAGTACAAGAGAAGCAGCGTGGCTTGGTGGAAAGAGCCACACTGTATATACACCTGTATATATGTCTGCACATATTTATTACTCTATTTATTTATATATTTATTCATTTATATTTAATGAATATTTATATTTATATATTTATATTTATTTATATATTTATATATATTTATTTATTCATTCTGTCTGTATTTATTGAGCGCTTACTGTGCGCACGGCACTGTACTAAACGCTTGGGAAGTACACGTACAAGAGAAGCAGCGTGGCTCGGTGGAAAGAGCCACGCTGTATATACACCTGTATATATGTTTGTACATAGTTATTACTCTATTTATTTATATATTTATTCATTTATATTTAATGAATATTTATATATATATTTATTCATTCTGTCTGTATTTATTGAGCGCTTACTGTGCGCACGGCACTGTACTGAACGCTTGGGAAGTACACGTACAAGAGAAGCAGCGTGGCTCGGTGAAAAGAGCCACGCTGTATATACACCTGTATATATGTTTGTACATGGTTATTACTCTATTTATATATTTATTCATTTATATTTAATGAATATTTATATTTATATATATTTATACATATATATTGTTTGTACATATTTATTACTCTATATATTTATTCATTTATATTTAATGAATATTTATATTTACATACATTTGTATTTATTTATATATATTTATATATTTATTTATTCATTCTGTACTTATTGAGCGCTTACTGTGCGCACGGCACTGTACTAAACGCTTGGGAAGTACAAGTACAAGAGGGGCAGCGTGGCTCGATGGAAAGAGCCACGCTGCATATACACCTGTATATATGTTTGTACATATTTATTACTCTACTTATTTATTTATATATTTATTCACTTATATTTAATGAATATTTATATATGCATATATATATTTATATGTTTATTCATCCTGTCTGTACTTATTGAGCGCTTTCTGTGCCCACAGCACTGTACTAAACGCTTGGGAAGTACAAGAGAAGCAGCGTGGCTCGGTGGAAAGAGCCACGCTGTATATACACCTGTATATATGTTTGCACATAGTTATTACTCTATTTACATATTTATTCATTCATATTTAATGAATATTCATATTTATATATATATATTTATATATTCATTCTGTCTGTATTTGTTGAGCGCTTACTGTGCACACGGCACTGTACTAAACGCTTGGGAAGTACAAGTACAAGAGAAGCAGCGTGGCTCGGTGGAAAGAGCCACGCTGTATATACACCTGTATATATGTTTGTACATATTTATCACTCTATTTATTTATTTTACTTGTACATATCTATTCTATTGATTTTACTGTGTTAGTATGTTTGGTTTTGTTCTTTGTCTCCCCCTTTTAGACTGTGAGCCCACTGTTGGGTAGGGACCATCTCTATATGTTGCCAACTTGGACTTCCCAAGCGCTTAGTCCAGTGCTCTGCACACAGTAATTGCTCAATAAATACGATTGATGATGATGACTGTCTCTATATGTTGCCAACTTGGACTTCCCAAGCGCTTAGTACAGTGCTCTGCACACAGTAAGCGCTCAATAAATACGATTGATTGATTGATTGAAAGAGCCCGGGCTTTGGAGTCAGAGGTCATGGGTTCAAATCCCGCCTCCGCCACTTGTCAGCTGTGGGACTTTGGGCAAGTTACTTCACTTCTCTGGGCCTCAGTTACCCCATCTGTAAAATGGGGATGAAGACTGTGAGCCCCCCGTGGGACAACCTGATCACCTTGTAACCTCTCCAGCGCTTGGAACAGTGCTTTGCACATAGTAAGCCTTAATAAATGCCATTATTATTATTATTACAAGTCGGCAACATCTAGAGACGGTCCCTACCCAACAACGGGCTTACGGTCTAGAAGGGGGAGACAGACAACAAAACAAAAATGTGGACAGGTGTCAGACTCGTCAGAACAAATGGAATTAAAGCGAAAGGGCGGCGGGTCGTCAGGGGCCGCGGGTAGAAAAAAAAAACCTTCTTCTAGGGGTCAGGTTTTGCCGGAAGGAGTGGGGATCCCTAGAGTCATCATTCATTCCTTCAGTCGTATTTATTGAGGACTTTCTGTGTGCAGAGCGCTTGGGAAGTACAATTCGGCAACAGAGACGGTCCCTCCCCAACAACGGGCTCACAATCTAGAAGGGGGAGACAGCAAAACAAGTAGACAGGTGTCAGTACCATCAAAATAGACATAATTATAGCTATACTATATATAATGTATATTTTACATATAATTATATAATATATAATTATATATTAATTATTATATTATATAATTATAGCTATAGCTCAGCTTCCCAGACTGAGCCCCTTCCTTCCTCTCCACCTCGTCCCCCTCTCCATCCCCCCATCTTACCTCTTTCCCTTCCCCACAGCACCTGTATATATGTATATATGTTTGTACATATTTATTACTCAATCAATCAATCAATCAATCATTTATTGAGCGCTTACTATGTACAGAGCACTGTACTAAGCGCTTGGGAAGTACAAAGTACAAGTACAAATTACAAGTACAAATTACTCTATTATCTTGTACATATCTATTCTATTTATTTTATTGTGTTAGTATGTTTGGTTTTGTTCTCTGTCTCCCCCTTCTAGACTGTGAGCCCACTGTTGGGTAGGGACTGTCTCTATGTGTTGCCGACGTGTGCTTCCCAAGCGCTTAGTCCAGTGCTCTGCGCACAGTAAGCGCTCAATAAATACGATTGATTGATTGATATATACACATCATTAAATAGAGTATTAAATATGTACCAGTAGTATTAAATAGGTCCCAGTATACACAAGTGCTGTGGGGAGGGAAGCAGGGCGACGGGGATGGGAGGAAGAGCAGAGGATAAAGTTGGGGGGCTCAGTCTGGGATCTGACTGAACCGAACAGGGGTCTTTCCGTCAGGTGATTTTTGACTGAAGGAGTAGGGGGTCCTTAACGTCCCCACGGTTCGGTAAGGTGTCCAAATATCCCGGGGTGTTTGTTTGCAGACTGGCCCCGAAGCAGCCAGCCCGGCCAGGCGAGTTATTGTCTTTAAGTAGAGCCTTATTGTGCAAGTGCCATATTTCCCCCGAGCGGTTCGTTCAACAGACACAATAAACAAAATTGCCTACCCCTGGGGAACATACGTAGAGCTATATATTGTCTCTTGGGATGCAAGCGTAAAAAAACAGAACAGACGCCAACTGAAGAGTTCACCATTAAATGCAGGGTGGATAGAAAAGCTCTTTGCGGTATTAATTCTCCTGGGCTTTCCCATATTGGCCAGCGTTTTCAATCGAGAATATCAATTGAGTGTTTACCCCAGTGCAGAACACTATACAAAATGCTTGGAATAATAATAATGATGATAATGACGGCATTTGTTAATCAATCAATCGTATTTATTGAGCGCTTACTATGTGCAGAGCACTGTACTAAGCGCTTGGGAAGTACAAATTGGCAACACATAGAGACAGTCCCTATCCAACAGTGGGCTCACAGTCTAAATTTGTTAAGCACCTACTATGTGCGAAGCACCGTTCTAGGCGCTGGGGAGGATACAAGGTGATCAGGTTGTCCCACGTGGGGCTCACAGACTTAATCCCCATTTTACAGATGAGGTAACTGAGGCTTAGAGAAGTGAAGTGACTCGCCCAAGGTCACACAGCAGACATGTGGCAGAGCCGGGACTAGAACCCGTGACCTTTTAGACTGTGAGCCCACTGTTGGGCAGGGACTGTATAGGTTGCCAATTTGTACTTCCCAAGCGCTTAGTACAGTGCTCTGCACACAGTAAGCGCTCAATAAATACGATTGATGATGACCTCTGACTCCCAAGCCCGGGCTCTTTCCACTGAGCCATGCTGCTTCTCTAAAGTACAATAAATTCAGTAGACATGACCCCTGCCTCCAAGGAGTTTACGGTCTAGCTGGGGAAGCAGACACTAAGACAAGTTACAGGTAGGGAGAACCCATAGGATTTAAAGAAACCTACAAAAAGTCAGGCAATCGAATTTATTGAGCACTTACTGGGTGCAGAGTGCACTGTACTAAGCGCTTGAGAGAGTACATTATAACAATAAACAGACATATTCGAGGCCCACAATGAGCTTACAGTCTAGAAGGGGAGAATGTGGCGGTGAGGGTGGGGGCACTGTAGTTTTTAGGTGATGTGGAATTGTCTTAAGTGGCACTGGGGTTGGGTGGAGAGATGAGAGATTGGTTGGGCAAGGCCTCCTGGAGGAGATGAGATTTCATCATCATCATCATCAATCGTATTGAGCGCTTACTATGTGCAGAGCACTGTACTAAGCACTTGGGAAGTACAAATTGGCAACATATAGAGACAGTCCCTACCCAACAGTGGGCTCACAGTCTAAAAGGGGGAGACAGAGAACAAAACCAAACATACTAACAAAATAAAATAAATAGGATAGATATGTACAAGTAAAATAAATAAATAGAGTAATAAATATGTACAAACATATCTACATATATACAGGTGCTGTGGGGAAGGGAAGGAGGTAAGATGGGGGCATGGAGGGGGGACGAGGGGGAGAGGAAGGAAGGGGCTCAGTCTGGGAAGGCCTCCTGGAGGAGGTGAGCTCTCAGCAGGGCCTTGAAGGGAGGAAGAGAGCGAGCTTGGCGGATGGGCAGAGGGAGGGCATTCCAGGCCCGGGGGAGGACGTGGGCCGGGGGTCGACGGCGGGACAGGCGAGAACGAGGTACGGTGAGGAGATTAGCGGCGGAGGAGCGGAGAGCCATGGTCTTTCAGGTGTGGAAGGGGCAGGAGTTATAGGCATAAGAGAAGGCATTAGCAAGAGGTGGGAACAAGGACATCGTGTTGCCTTGAGAGGAACGAAGTGTGCTAGCTAGGCGGGAGTGGAAGATGAGCAAAAATAAGTAGGTGGGAGCTAGCTAATTGAGAGCCTTAAAGTCACTGGTCAGAAGTTTCTGGTTGATGTGGAAAAGAAACATGCATTACATGATAGTTTAGATAAATGATCTAGGCAACAGATTCAAGTGTATAGATTGGAGAAGGGAGAGGCATTGGGCTAAGGAGGCCAGGTATGATGCTGATGCAGTAGTAGAGACAGATTCCAGCATCCTAATCCCTGCTCCTCCACTTGTCAGCTGCGTGACTTTGGGTAAATCACTTAACTTCTCTGGGCCTCAGTTACCTCATCTGTAAAATGGGGATTAAGACTGTGAGCCCCATGTGGGACAACCTGATTACCTTGTATCCCCCACAGCACTTAGTGCTTGGCACATAGTAAGCGCTTAACAAATGCCATTATTACTATGATATTGTGATGAGTGCTTGGACCAGCAGGGTGGCCATTTGGATGGAGAGGAAGGGCAGATTCTGGAGATTTCGTGATTAAAAAACCAACAGGTTTAGACTGTAAGCTTATTGTGGGTAGGAACCCGTGCCTACCGGCTCTGTTCTATTGTACCCTCCCAAGCACTTAGAACAGTGCTGTGCATACAATAAGCAAAATTCATTGATTGATTTGATGACTGACTAAAACTAACGGCTGAAAGAGAGCGAGGAGTCAAGGAGAATGCCATGGTTACAGGCATGAAAGACAAGGAGGATAGTGAAATTTATTTGCAAGAGTGATGGGAGTGTTATCATTCATATCAGAAGGAACCAATGCTGTGGATTTTGTTTCCAAATATTTTTTAGGTCCAACATCATTTGTTTAAGGCCCTGGGACTAGTGAGGAGAAGAGGCATCTTCATGACTTTTAAACTGAAATCCCTCCTGTAGACTTTAAGGTCCTTGTGGGCAGGAATTGCACCTACCAACTCTGTTGTATTTTATTTTCCCAAGCACTTAGTAAAGTGCTCTGCCCATAATAAGTTTTCAAATACCATTAATTGATTGACCTATTTACAAAATCTGAAATTATTATTGAGGGCATCAAAAGAATTCACGATATAATGACATGTTGAATCATTTCTGGTGTCAGATTAGATGAATTATATGAGAGGGCCTGCACAACTGAGTTTGTTTCTTTGACTCCAGTGATTATACAATCTCAATTTATTATATATCAAACATCCACATTTGAGGTACAATAGAGGATGAGAAGGGGCATGGCCTAGTGGAAAGGGCACAGGCCTGGGAGTTGAAGGACCTCGTTCTAATCCTGGCTTTGCCACTATGTCACTGGGCAAGTCACTCCACTTCCTCTGTACCTCAGTGACCTCATCTGTAAAATGGGGATTAAGACTGTGAACCCTAGGTCAGGGATTGTGTCCAATCCAATGATCTTGTATCTACCCAGGCACATAATACAGTGCCTGGCGCATAGTCCTCAATAAATAGCATTAAGAAAATACTCAGCTGATCAAAAAATTCATCTCTTTTGAGAACTTCACCTAGACTGAAATTTAATTTTGTTTTCTCAATATTTTCCGTTTCCAGGCATTTTTTCAGATTGATCCCTATCCCAGAACTGCTAACTTCAAAAAAAGAGCAACTTTTCAAATATTTAAATAGTGTGTTGAAATAAGGAAGTTAATTACAAAATTGATATCCTTAATATTTACTTCATAAATTTTTTAGGTGCAACATCATTTGTTTGATATGTTTTATATGTCATATTTCATTGACCTGCCGAAATATGTTTCTTCTAAATGTAAACTTTCTTCTGTAGACTCTTGGTGAGATGCAATGCAGTCTACTGATTAATAAATCACTCACATCCAGTATTCACTTTACTAATCAAAATAGAAGAGCTAATTGAAGCCCAAGGTCTGTTAGCTACAGAGAGAATTCCAAGAGACCATGGACTGTGTTTCAAATAACATCTAGCACACTGGAGGCTTAATAAATTTCTGTTAGTATTAATAGTAGTAATATACACACTATTAACAATTTTGATCTACATTACAATGGCAGAGAAAAAAACTGGATGCAACTCCATTCCTCTCATTTTCTTTTCTTGCCTTTTCCCCTGAATATTTAAAATTCAAGGCCTGGTCTCCATTGGCAAAGGAAATCAGAGAATCAAGGCAACTATCCAGATATTTCAGGCAAAGCTACGCCAATTCTCTGCTTTACTTGTGGAGTGACTCTGGATGGAGAGTATCGTTTTCCTTTCATATTCAGATCATGATCTCTTGATTTTGATGCAAATCTGACCACAGTTATTCACACCCCCAAGATGAGGTTATTCAATCAGGAAGTGTCACAGGGAGTGGAATGTAGCAGGTCAAACAGCTGTTATACTTGCTTCATATCCAAGGTTGGTCTTGTCCTGTCTGAACTCCAGCTCTTCTATTAATTTCGGCTGATAGAGCTGTCATCTTTCAATTCTGGAAATATAGGACACTGCCTCTTTGTGCAGACTGTGACATTGAAACCCCAGCGGTGGGTTGGGTTTTTTTTTCATCTTATAAAATAGGAAGAATTCATAATAATGATTAATGATAATGAATAACAATGTAAGAATGCATATAATAGCGATTTAAGACTGTTTGTGATTATAATGATGAAAGAATGTCTATTGCAATAATGTAAGAATGTATATTATTAATTGCCCATGATTTTTCCAGGCATTATTAATCCCAAATATACAGGCATCAAGCAACCCTTGCTGATGCAATAGGGTGGGGAAAAGTAATTGGAACATATGGAGAATGCAGAAGTAGAGTGAGGTATTGGAAGAGTACCATTATTCAAGTTAATGCTTTTTTATTTACCTCCTAGAGTATTGGGAAGATTACTGTTAACTAAGTTTTTGTGAAACTCATTGGTCTTTAGAGGAGTCACAAAAATGCAAAGCAACATGACTCATATAGCAAGAACACCTAGGCTTCCCATTTGAGTTATGTGCATTTTCTAGTGCATCTCTTTTTGTGTAGTAAATCCTGTATGTTTGAGCAGTTTCTCTCACATGATGAAGGCTTCATACATGTGAAATCATTGGAAAGATCACTTCTTCCATCCAATGTCATTGTAAAGAATCATGTCAGAACATTTTATATAGAAAGGCCTGGGACCATAAATACTCTTTCTTTCATCCTAGGCAACAAAGTTAGTCTTCTTTTCATAAAACCTTGGCCTAATCAATGTAAAAGGATTGGAAAATGTAAACTCAAAGAATTAAAAATATGGAGAACTAAACCTGACACTGCCATTCAAGTGAGGCTCTGCTGGAAAAGGAGGCATGGGACGCAGGGCAAGGACTTACTTTAGGTCTCTGCTAATCAGTTAGTCAATTGTATTTATTGGGCACTTACTGTGTGCAGACCACTGTACTATGCACATGGGAGAGTACAATATAATAATAAACAGACACATTACCTGCCCACCACAAGATTACAGTCTGGAGTTGGAGACAGCCATTATTATAACTAAATAAATTACAGATATGTACACAAGCGCGGTGGGGCTGGGATGGGGGATAAGCGCTTAGTACAGTGCTCTGCACACAGTAAGTGCTCAATAAATACGATTGATGATGATGAATGAGGGAGCAAGTCAGGGTGACGCAGAAGGAAGTGGGAGAAGAGGAAAGGGAGGAGGTCTTCCCAAACTGAGCCCCCTTTTTCCTCTCCTCCTCCCCATCCCCACGTCCTTCCCCTCCCCGCAACACTTGTATATATATTTGTACAGATTTATTACTCTATTTTACTTGTACATATTTACTATTCTATTTATTTTGTTAATGATGTACATATAGCTTTAGTTAATGATGTGCATATAGCTTTAATTCTATGTGTTCTGACGACTTTGACACTTGTCTACGTTTTGTTTTGTTGTCTGTCTCCCTCTTCTAGACTGTGAGCCTGTTGTTGGGTGGGGACTGTCTCTATATGCTGCCGACTTGTACTTTCCAAGCACTCAGTACAGTGCTCTGCACACAGTAAGCGCTCAATAAGTACGATTGAATGAGTGAATCAGGGAAGGCCTCTTGGAGGAGATGTGCCTTCAATAAGGCTTTGAAGCGGTCGGGGAGGGTAATTGTCGGATAAGAGGAGGTAGGGTGTTCCAGGCAAGAGGCAGGACCTGGGTGAGAGGACGACAGCGAGATAGACGAGATCGAGGTACAGTGAAAAAGTCAGCATTACAAGAGCCAAGTGTGTGGGCTGGGTTGTAGTAGGAGAGTAGTGAGGTGAAGTTGGAGGGGGCAAGGTGGCGAGTGCTACACCCACAGGGCTCCTAAGCAACACCACTATCGTAGAGAAGGTTTAAAATACACTGTGTGTGTGGTTGGGCTCAGAGATACGCCACCAAATCCATTTAAATTAAGAAAGTCAAATTACCCTCTCTAAAGTAGAATGTCTTTGTGGAGATTTGAAGATACCAGAAAAGAAGCTGTCTTTAGCTTAAACTGAAGAAAAGGACATATAGGAAATTATGCAGTGATTTGTTTTTTTCCTCCTATAAATCTGATAAGTTTTCTAGAAAGTTAAATTAACACATAGAAAGGGCTCAATTTACAAGGAGTGCAAGTAGTCCAATTCATTTGACTTAGGGGTTTAGACATAGGATGGAAGAGATAAAACATCTAAAATAATGTGATACTCCTAACTTGGCCATTACAGTACTGTGAATGCGTGACATAAATATTTATTTTCTTAACATACGGGGAATAAATAGCAGTGAAGCACTGTAAAATTCCTTGGATTTAAGGCACAGTACGCTGCTCCTTTACATACTTGGAAACTTTTAGGGGCAGAAGTGGCTTAATCAAGATTTTCTTTTTTCCTGTTACAAACACTGTTGATATGCCTGAAATAGAAATAAACCTGTTCAAAACAGAACACACGCCCAAACTGTATTTTAAATAACTGGGATTTCACAGTGTTCCAGAGAAGATGATTCAGTGCTCTGCACACAATAAGCGCTCAATAAATACGATTGAATGAATGAATGAGAGACAGATCTATCTGTGGAAAGAAGGGCTTATTAATTTTTACCATGAAAGCCCTTGCCAGATGAAGAATATATTCTCCCTCCACACATTTTTAAGTTAATTTAAAGAGAGTCTAATGATGATGATGATGGTATTTGTTAAGCACTTACTAGGTGCTAAGCACTGTTCTAAGCGTTGGAGTAGATACAAAGTAATCGGGTTGTCCCACATGGGGTTCACAGTCTCAATCCCTATTCTCCAGATGAGGTCACTGAGGAACTGAGAAGTGAAGTGACTTGCCCAAAGTCACACAGTTGACAAGTGGTGGAGCCGGGATTAGAACCCAGGACCTCTGACTCCCAAGCCCGTGCTCCTTCCACGGAGCCACGCTGCTTCTAAGACCCTCCTCCAGACTAGGGTTGATGGTTCAAAGCACATTTCACACAACAAACGGACTTCTGGAAGCGTGATAGTATTTAGTAAGCGCTCAATAAATACGATTGATGATGATGACGATGGTGATAGGATGTCTATTTGGTGGGGGCTGTTGCAGTCAGGGACTAGTCACGGTAAATCCACAAATCAGCTGCTCCCTGCCAAAATAATTTTAGAGACAGGTGAAGTGAGCGGGAGCCTGGGGTTTCCAATTTGAAGGGACCACCATTTCTGACTTTGATCCCTCCCTACAAGAGGCAGTGCACTCTGCCTTCGGGGCATTTGACATTTGCCCCACCATCAGCCCCACAGCACTTACGGGAAGCAGCATGGTCTAGTGGCAAGAGAATGGGCTTGGGAGTCAGAGGAAGTGGGTTCGAATCCTGCCTGCCCCTTAGCTGCGTGACTTTGGGCAAGTCACTTCACTTCTCTGGGCCTCAGTTCCCTCATCTGTAAAATGGGGATTAAGACTGTGAGCCCCATGTCACAGTTCCCCGGCCCACGTCATCCCCCGGGCCTGGAATGCCCTCCCTCTGCCCCTCCGCCAAGCTAGCTCTCTTCCTTCCTTCAAGGCCCTGCTGAGAGCTCACCTCCTCCAGGAGGCCTTCCCAGGCTGAGCCCCTTCCTTCCTCTCCCCCTCGTCCCCCTCTCCATCCCCCCATCTTACCTCCTTCCCTTCCCCACAGCACCTGTATATATGGTTGTACATATTTATTACTCTATTTATTTATTTGTTTATTTATTTTACTTGTACATTTCTATCCTATTTATTTTATTTTGTTGGTATGTTTGGTTCTGTTCTCTGTCTCCCCCTTTTAGACTGTGAGCCCACAGTTGGGTAGGGACTGTCTCTATGTGTTGCCAATTTGTACTTCCCAAGCGCTTAGTACAGTGCTCTGCACATAGTAAGCGCTCAATAAATACGATTGATTGATTGATTGATGTGGGACACGAACTGTGTCCAACCTGATTGCCTTGTATCTACCCCAGCGCTTCGAACAGTGCCTGGCACATATTAAGCTCTTAACATATGCCATTAGTAGTAGTAGTAATATTACACTGTTATTAATTATACATTATAAATGATTTATATTAGTGCCTGTCTCCCTGCTATACTGAAAGCTCGATGTGGGCAGGGAACACGTCTATCAACTCTGTTGTACTCTCCCAAGGGCTACACAGAGTAAGCACTCAATAAATATCATTGATTGATTGATTGTTTCTTCCTCCTCAGCCCAATAGTGCAAGAATTTTGCACTTATATTGGCCAGTAAAATTTCTAGTTTGAGGTGACTTCCCCAAGATGTTCCCCACCCGCTCCACCTCTCCCCTTTACATGGAGGGAGTGAGAGGTGTGGGCCCAGACCTTTCCTCCCTACATCACTTAATAGCAGCAGGGCTTAATTTTAATCCCTTTAGTTTTGGGGACATAAAAATATTTCCCAAAACGTCAAGCAAATGTTTATCTGACTTTGCAATTTCAGGACTGTAGTAGTATTGATTAAGTGCTTACTGTGTGCTGGGGACTGGGAGAGAATACATAAGTGGAAATTAGACATGGTCCTTGTCCCTAACCAACCTCCAAATGTCTGGTCACTTTAGGCCCTGGGCAAGGTGACATTTTGTGGACCCGCCTAGAGGGAAGGCTTCAAAGAGAACAAACCATAAAAGTCACTTTGTTTCAAACCATTCCTTTTTTAAGTCATGACTCCAAACCAGGGATCTGCTGGTTTCTAATCATTTTAAACAAGGCAAAATTCTTTTTTCTAGGACCGTTATTTGATGTTTAGGAAATTTTATTGCAGCATTTAAAAATGTACATTTCCTCATTTTAATTCTTCAAATTATTTTTCCTTCAAGTGAATATGCAATCTATATGGTTCATAATAATAATAATGATGGCATTTATTAAGCGCATACTATGTGGAAAGCACTGTTCTAAGCGCTGAGGAGGTTACAAGGTGATCAGGTTGTCCCACGGGGGGCTCACAGTCTTAATCCCCGTTTTACAGATGAGGGAACTGAGGCCCAGAGAAGTGAAGTGACTTGCCCAAAGTCACATAGCTGACAATTGGCGGAGCGGGGATTTGAACCCATGAGCTTCTGACTCCAAAGCCCATGCTCTTTCCAGTGAGCCATGCTGGAGATGTTCATGTGTTTTTTTAAACTGGTGATTTAAACTGGTGATCCCCATCTAGACTGTAAGCATATCATGGGTAGGGAATGGGACTTCTAACTGTTGTACTGCACTCTCCCAAGCACTTAGTACAGTGCTCTGTACATAGTAAGCCTTCAATAAATACCATTGAATGAATTGGGAGAAACTATAATTGGACAATTACACAGAAAGTACATAGATTAAAGAAATTTCAGTATACAGATGGCTGTTGCTTGGAGTTGGTGTTATTTTGAAAAAGTGCAGATTAAGAAAGCAATAAATGAAGTTAAAACTTGTCTTTTAGAAAGGACAATAAATTCACATATAAATTTTTAGAGGGCAGGCCCAAAGCAGGATGGTCTAGTGGTGAGAGTATGGGCCCAAGAGAAGGATCTGGGTTCTATTCCTGGCTGCCAATTGCTTGCTGTGTGACCTTGGGTAAGTCACTTAACTTTTCTGTGCCTCAGTTTCTTCAACAGTGAAATCAGGATAATTGTTCTCCCTTCTGCTTAGACTGGGAGCCCCATGCAGGACAGGAACTGTGTCCCCAGTGCTTAGAACAGTATTTAAGATATAATAAACACTTAAGTACCCTATTAAAAAACAGCATGGTTTTTAGTCCTCTTTCTGAAATGGCATAGACACTCCATGGACATTCAATATGTAGTTGATAATTCTAATGATGGGTGTGATAAATGTTACTAAAACTCTGGGGCCCAGAAAATTGCTGTACTGATTAGTGTCACTATTTCACTTTTTTGGTAGATAAATTGTTTTGATTTTGGTTTTTGATTTTGCTTTCTGAAACACTTTCTCTCAATATGGTTATTGTTCTGAAGGAGGAGATAGTTCATTCTAGTCATGCTGCCCGGGGCAAAAATGTAGTTCAAAAGGCATAAAGAAGGGGAAAAATAGACTAAATTCTATAAGCCACATTTTTCTATTTCCCATTACTTTTTATAACTCACTGGATAAATGCTAGGAAACTTGCCATCCTGTGAAAAATAAATGATTTTATTTTGACGTGTTGATTAACCTGCCTAGGTGGGGATGAGCAAGAAAAATGTATGTAGAAAAGAGACATAAGACTCTCAGGGCATAAGAAATATCACTACTGAGTCAATTCAGCAGCCCATTCAGCCCCATAGTCTGTTTCTGACAGTGGCATTAAAGGATATTTAGAGGAGCAGTGGTTGCACATCTCAACATCTAACCACCCAGTCCAGGACATACCTTCTAATAACTCCAACTCTTCCTTCTAATGATCCCATCTATTAATCCACAGAAATCATCCTTGAGCTTTTTATCCTCCCTATATTTTTCTTTGAAATCCCTGTTTCTAAACTCATCACGGACCTGTCATGTGGGAATCTTTCCAAATCCTTTCTGAATCTATTGTCTCCAAAACCAACTGTAGTAATAAATCATTGCTTAGGTGAAGCAATTCCTTCTGTCTTGAACTGCTAATAACAATAATAATAATTGCAATATTTTTTAAGTGCCTCCTACGGGCAAAGTACTGGGGTAGATATGAGGCAATAAGTTTGGACATAGTCCCTGTCACATAGGGGGATCACAGTGTAAGGAGATGAGAAAGAAAACATATTTTATTCTCATTTTCTAGATGAGGAAACCGAGGCTCACGGTCACATAGCAGGCAAGTGATAGATCCAGGAGTAGAACCTAGGTCTTCTGACTCCCAGGCATGTACCCCAGTTTTTCCCCACAAAATGTGGGGCAAGTTAGCTCATCCAGAACATACTAATGCTGGGGGAAAAGCCACCTACTCCAGCAGTTCTCTGTGTCCAGGTAACCCTCTTACCTATTCCTTTTCTAGACTGGCAGTTCCTAAGGAAGGCAAGGCCCAGCTGATCAGAGATGGGAGCCAGTCAGCGTACATCTCTGATAAATCTCCAAGCATGTGCTACCCTTTTCTGTGCTCCTGTGCAGAGCGAGCCTGATATACATAAAATGTGTACGCGGACTAGGGGGAGAATGGTCCGGCAGCCAGCAGCAAGCAAAGATGTAACTACAACAAGCTCACTCTTCCCTTTGTGCAATTACCAGCCTGGACAGAGGGGAGAATTCAGAGGGGACGCTCCTGAAAATCCTTTCTCAACCTCTATATCTTGGCACGAAGAGGAGGGAGAACGCAAGTAATACTTTATTTACTTTTTAACTGACCAGAGCGGAGTTACTACGGGAAAGGCAGAAAGAAAACTAGTTGTTCTTTCCTTCCCTCATAGGGTTAGGAGGAAAAAAAAAACATGTATGGTGCACTTTTGAAATTAGGAACTGGTTCAGCTTGTGACCTGAATATTTTCTAACCTACATCTTTCCTTCAGAGAGTTGGGGAGTGAAAAGCAGAGGTGGTGAGAGTCAGAAGAAACATTTCTAAAGAGCGACTCTCTTTTTCAGGATTGCCAGAGCTCTCAGGCTAGTTGTGTTTACGATGACTACATGACAACATGAGGGGATACTAGCCTTATGGCAAAATGTTTTGACTGACCTGGCAGAGAGCCCAGAGAACACTAACAACCAACAAGCAAAGGGTGAACTTGTCATTGACTAGCACTTGGCAAACTCATTGCTCACAAACTCAATTATTTACTTTCTCTCATTTCAGTTTAAGAACAAATGTCATAATCATGAATCTATAGGTCTTAAATTACAAAGCAGAGCTTGTGTTTTCTCACAGGCATAGCTTTAATCCAGTTGCTTTATAGATCATCGACTTGTATAACAACATTCATCTTCCTATCAAAGACATGATCAGCTCATTGGTATATCTATAGCCCAGCTGGAGGGAAAGATTTCTTTTGAGAAGCAGCGTGGCTCAGTGGAAAGAGCATGGGCTTTGGAGTCAGACGTCATGGGTTCAAATCCCAGCTTTGCCAATTGTCAGCTGTGTGACTTTGGACAAGTCACTTAACTTCTCTGTGCCTCAGTTACCTCATCTGTAAAATGGAGATTAAGACTGTGAGCCCCCCGTGGGACAACCTGATCACCTTGTAACCTCCCCAGTGCTTAGAACTTTGCCTTGCACATAGTAAGTGCTTAATAAATACCATCATTATTATTATTATTATTGAGGGCATCCAGTGGGTTTGGGTAACTTCTGGATAAATTGTGGAAAACAAAACAATTTACGTTCTTTACAGCAATTGTTGGTTAAAGAAAAACGCACTACACAAGTTCCTCAAAAAGATGCCAGGATGGCTATTAGAGTGATATTCTTAGAATGGTTTCATGGTCTTGAAGCACAACTGCAACAACTGGGTTGCTGCTTTGCTGGGAGAACAGACCTTCCCTTTGTATATTCCTATAAGGAAAACACTCATAACTTATGAAAATATATCCTGATTTGCAAGATCAGCAATAGCATTTGCTGGTCAGTTTGCTCCCATCCTACCCTTTAAGAAAAATACTGGGAAGAGTAGTATAGATCTCTCTTCTGACTTCTCCAGCGATTCATTGATTTGATTTAGAAAATCTGGTTTTAACATAGGAGGGAATCCATTCATTCTGAATTTTTAAATTTGTTATCACATAGTTTTCTTTACTCAGTAACGTTTGCCTCTCAGTAGGAATGAAAAAGGGAAAGATGAGACATAAAATAACAAAGGAATGAAAGGAGGTAGGAGAAATAAAAATCACAGAGGAGGCAAACAGTATTCGATTGTTTATAATGGCCACAGGAAGCATATTTTTTAAAGTGTTGTTCAGTAAGAATAACTGCATTAGGTCTAATCTCCTCATTCATTCATTCATTCAATCGTATTTATTGAGCGCTTACTGTGTGCAGGGCATTGTACTAAGCGCTTGGGAAGTACAAGCTGGAAGCATATAGAGCCGGTCCCTACCCAACAACGAGCTCACGGTCTAGAGGGGGAGACAGACATTAATACAAATAGATAAAACAATAAATCACAGATATATACAGATAGATACATAGGTGCTGTGGGGAGTCATTCATCCAATCGTATTTATTGAGCGCTTACTGTGTGCAGGGCACTGTACTAAGCGCTTGGGAAGTACAAGTTGGAAGCATATAGAGACGGTCCCTACCCAACAACGAGCTCACGGTCTAGAGGGGGAGACAGACATTAATACAAATAGATAAAACAATAAATTACAGATTTCAGACAGTCAATCAATCAAATCAGTGGTATTTACTGAGCACTTACTGGGTGCAGAGCACTGTATTGAGTCCTTGGAACCTCAGGACAACCTAAATGAAAATGCCAGTGTGCTGTTAATAGGATTAACTTTACCTGTGTGCTTGCCCAGGACTTGTTACATTTAGCATTACGGCTGAATTGATAAAGTCTGAATTTCAGGTCTTTCCATTTCTCCAGCACTGTCCCTGCACTGAGTTCCACATGAGGTAGACTTATGGGCCCCAAAGTCTAGCTACTCAAGGGTGGGGTGGAGGGTAGAGCCCAGGGCAATCAGCACCCCTAAGCAGCAGCTGTCTACTGGCCAGCCCCCCAGCCAGTCACAAGGAATCCCGTGAACCAATCTGATAGTTTCCTAATTACATGAACTCATGTCCTGGATTGTCACAAAAAGTACTACAGGCAAATATACAAGATGGGAGGGCTGAACAGGATAATACATGCACCAGGCCCCCAAGTGAGGCCCTCCAGGCCAGAGAACAGGCAATAGTGGTAGCTCTGTGGGCCCCACTGGGTCAGCACCCTGCCAGAGTCAAGCCTTGATAAGGGGGAGAAGTGGCAGGGGATAGTGAAGGAATGGGATGGAATTTCCAGAAAAAGGAAGTTGAGGCAGCTGCCACTGTTTCTGGGTTAGAAAGCTTTTAATGGTTACCCATCAGTCAATCAATCATAATGATTTATTGAGCACTTACTATGCACACAGCACTGTACTAAGCGCTTGGGAGAGTACAACAGATTTGGTAGACATAGTCCCTGCCCATAACGAGCTTATCCACAGCTCTTTGCATCAAGCAGAAAATCCTGATCGTTGGCTTTAGGCATTCAATAAGCTCTCTCCCTCCTAATTATCCCCTCTCCTCTCCTACTAAATCCTGTGAACCCACTGTTGGGTAGGGACTGTCTCTTTATGTTGCCAACTTGTACTTCCCAAGCGCTTAGTACAGTGCTCTGCACACAGTAAGCGCCCAATAAATACGATTGATTGATTGATTGATCCTTGACTCCTCTCTCATTTAACCCACATATTCAATCTATTACTAAATCCTGTTGGTTCAACCTTCACAATATTGCTAAAATCTGTCCTTTCCTCTCCAGCTGAACTGCTCCCACATTAATCCAAGCATCAATCAATCAATCATATTTATTGAGCGCTTACTATGTGCAGAGCACTGTACTAAGCGCTTGGGAAGTACAAATTGGCAACATATAGAGACAGTCCCTACCCAACATTGGGCTCACACTCTAAAAAGCATTTATCCTATCCTGCCTTGTATCAGCCTCCTTGTTGACCTCCCTGCCTCCTGTCTCTCCTCACTCCATATTTCACTCTGCTCCCTGGATAATTTCTCTACAATCAATCAATCAATCATATTTATTGAGCGCTTACTGTGTGCAGAGCACAGTCTACAGTCATTCATTCAATTGTATTTATTGAGTCCTTACAGTGTGCAGAGCACTGTACTAAGCCATGTTTCCCCAGTCCTCAAGAATCTATAGGGGTTGTCTATCCACCTCCACATCAAACAGAAACTTGTTACCATCAGATTTAAAGCACTCAATCACCTTGCCCCCTTCTCCCTCATCTTGCTGCTGCTCTAATTCTACAACCCAGCCCGAACACTTCGCTCCTCTAATGCCAGCCTACTCACTGTACCTTGCTTTTGTCTATCTCATCACCGACCTCTTGCCCACATCCTGCCTCTGGCCTGGAATACCCTCCTTTTTCTTATCCTACAGACAATTATCCCCCATCATTAAAGCCTTACTGAAGGCACATCTCCTCCAAAAGGCCTTCCCTGACAAAGCCCTCATTTCCTCTTATTCCACTCATGTCACCCCAACTTGCTCCCTTTATTCACCCCTGCCCCAGCCCCACAGCACTTATGTATATACCCATAATTTATTTACATTAATACAATTGATTAATGTCTGTCTCCCCAGCTAGACTGTAAGCGTGTTGTGGGCAGGGAATGTGTCCATTATACTGTTATGCTGTACTCTCCCAAGCATTATACTGTTATGTTGTACTCTCCCAAGTACTTTGTACAGTTCCCTGCACACAGTAAGCACCCAATAAATATGATTGACTGATTAATTCATGTTGGATTCATAATAATAATAATAATAATAATGGCATTTGTTAAGCACTTACTATGTGCAAAGCACTGTTCTAAGCGCTGGGGAGGATACAAGGTGATCAGGTTGTCCCACGTGGGGCTCAAAGCCTTAATCCCCATTTTAGAGATGAGGTAACTGAGGCCCAGAGAAATTAAGTGACTTGCCGAAAGTCACACACCTGACAAGCGGTGGAGCTGGGATTTGAACCCATGACATCTGAATCCCAAGCCCGTGCTCTTTCTACTGAGCCACGCTGCTTCTCTGAACAGGTTCCTCACAGCTTGGCAGCTGCTGTCCCACTCTTTCCACAAATTTCAGACCCAAAGTAAGCACTGATCTTGGAGAGAAAAGAAATGTTTGGCCGAAATTGGCTATCAACACTACCTAAACTTACCAAATTAGTTCTCAGATCTCCACATTTTTTAATATGTCAAACACTGTGCTAAGTGCTGGGGTAAATACAAGTTAATTAGAGTGGACACAGTCCCTGTCCCGCATGGGGGAAGAGGGAGAACTGAGGCACAGCGAAGGGAAGTCATTTGCCCAAGGTCACACAGCAGGCAATTGGCAGAGGCGGAATTAGAACCCAGGTCCTCTGACTCCCACGTCCGTGCTCTCTCCACTAGGCCATGCTGTTTCTCCACTTTTCCTCATCTCTGTTGTTGTTCAAGCCTTAAATTTTGGAGAAACAGCTCTGGCCAGTGCGAAGTAGGGAGCATAGTTTGAGGGCAGAGGAGGGCACACCCATAGTGGAATGGGGTGCAGATCCGGATTTTTTTTTTAATGGTATTTGTTAAGCACTTACTATGTGCAAAGCACTGTTCTAAGCACTGATTTACCATGAGCACACTCCCTCTCTAGTCATCTCTTTTCCTGCCTCCCCATTCCCTGCCCAGCCATCAGCTGTGAGAGGTCAGAGAGGCAAGAAGGAAACAACAGGGAGGCAAAAGAGCACGTGAAGGAAACAATTAGGTAGGGGCTCCCTCCTTTCATGAGTTCAAACTCCCACCTCTTTTGCCCCTGCTCTCTGTTACCTCTACAACTACCTCCAAATACACCGTGGAAAATGACAAGCAATCAACCCACAGTACCAAACATCTACGGAGTGCAGAACATACAGTAAAAGGTGCTTATTTGTGGCCTAAATTGCATGGGTAATCACTTCAATGCTCAAATTCACTTTGCCCGTGTATATAAAGTTGAACTAAAAACAAACAAAAAAAAAATAGCCTTTAGTTTAGTGGTTATGAAGAATGAACTTCCTCTATTCAACCCCCAAATCAGATATAACACTGACAGACCAGCACAAGCTTCTGGTTCCCACTGGCCTTTTCCCTCCGGCTCTGAGTTAGTTGGGACAACTACATCACACTAGGAAAAGAAAGGAAGTCCAAGCAACTAGGAAATTTGAAGAGGCCGGCCTGCCTGCTACTGAAGGGTCCCTTCCCACTTTTTGCCAAAAGCTCCATGTTTCCCTTGACAAAAAAATTGGGTTTTTTTAGCCAGAAACAAGAAATTATTTTCTTCTGCTGGAATAACTGCAAAAATGAAAGCGGTCCCACACTGAATTTCCATGGTGAGTTTTGCGCTTACCAACCTAAGTGGGTGGAGTAAATAAATGCAAAATATTTCCAGAAAGACAATGTGGAGCTTATTCTATGCTAATGTTATTTGTACTTCAACTCGTACTTCAACTGAATATTCTTACCACATTGCCTTGTTCAAAATTTAACTGTGCTAAGACCCGGTGACACTTGCATTCTTATAACTTTTAAACACCACAAAAATAGCTAAATATGTCTTTAAAACATGAGGCTGTATTCCTTTTCGATGAAGTTCTTTGGGGCTGTAGCAATAAGTGCTACAATGCCAGGTGCTGCAGAAGGTGCAGAAATAGAATGGAAATTGCATGACCGTATTGCAAGCTGCCGCACCAGCAGGGAATTCCCCCAGTGATACTTTTCTTACCCATGGGGCCTTCCCTATTAGGGAACTGGGGTTCCCATGGCACGGAATGACGGGATAGAAAATCTAGCAATGTTTCTTGCTCTGTCAGATGCCCCACGGGGGGGGGAACCTGGTAGCCACAATGGCCAGGACCCTGGAAATCTATCACTGGCAACTGATCATCCCAACCAGTCAATCAATCATTATTTTATTGTACGCGTACTGTGTGCTAAGCGCTTGGGAGAGTAGAATTAGGATGAGGTATTTGACCCACAAAATTCCTTCATTGTGTGGCGGTGTGTAATGCCTAGTGTCCTACCAGCTGATCAGTTGTTCAGTGTGGTTTCGTCTTTAAACTCAAAGGCTGTAGATACATTATAGAGTTGAATTAGCTTGAATACTTTTCCCTTTTTTATGCAACAGTTTTCTTCACTAAATATGTGCACAATTAAAGTGAATGAAGAATGGCAACTGCAAATCAATTATCCAGTCTCTTCCCATGAATGGATATACCATTCGGGGGAATTCAGCCAATAAGCCGTCATTAGTTTTAGTGCCTATGCACTTCTGTTAAAGGAGTGGACTTAGAAGAGTCAAGCAAGAGAGACAAGGCAAAAGGAAAACAAAATTCTATAAAGTCGGTGTAAGAAAAATATATTTGTATTTTCTGTATTCAGGTGACAGCTGTGCAATTTCCATAACCACAGCAAATACATTAGAGCCAAAAAAAGACTTGTTTTATTTTTAGTTATTAATTTTGTAACTATACTGTACTATACATATAATAATAATGATAATGGCATTTGTTAAGCACTTACTATTGCAAAGCATTGTTCTAAGCTCTGGGGAGATATAAGGTAATCAGGTTGTCCGACATGGGGCTCACAGTCTTAATCCCCATTTTACAGATGAGGTAACTGGCACAGAGAATTTAAGTGACTTGCCCAAAGTCACATAGCTGACAAGTGGTGGAGCCAGGATACGAACCCATGACCTCTGACTACCAAGCCCGTGCTCTTTCCACTGAGCCACGCTGCTTCTCCAATCCACATGGGAAAATATTTAACTTAACACTACCCTTATTTTACAGGGAAAAAAATTCACTTTTATAGATCAAATATGTTTAGATACATTTTCCACTTAAAAACATGACAGTGCTCTATGCCTAGGAAAGTTTAAATTAGCTCAAAATAGGGACTGCATTCTAGCTTCTAGTCTCATATCCTCTTCCTTTACAGAGAAAAGCAATCTTTTAATAATAATAATAATAATAATGGCATTTATTAAGCGCTTACTATGTACAAAGCACTGTTCTAAGCGCTGGGGAGGTTACAATGTGATCAGGTTGTCCCTCGGGAGGCTCACAGTCTTAATCCCCATTTTACAGATGAGGTAACTGAGGCACAGAGAAGTTAAGTGGCTTGCCCAAAGTCACACAGCTAACAATTGGCGGAGCCGGGGTTTGAACCCATGACCTCTGACTCCAAAGCCCAGGCTCTTTCCACTGAGGCACGCTGCTTCTCTGAGGGGATAGAACACAAAGATAGCTATAGCTCTATTTCTTTATATCTATGTAATAGACTTCTGTAAATTCCAGCATAAACATGTAAGTTTTTAAGAAAACATTTTGTCTTCAAACCAAAATGTCCTTCAATAGTAAGGTACATCTTGAAATACTGTTCCTTTATAAACTGAAATGATTTTGTGAAACGATGTGAAACTCTGAGAAACTTTCCAGGGGGTAGACGGAGGATAAAGAAGAAAGATGAATCATTCAGCATAATTTAAAATTTTCAGGTAGGAACAATATTCAAGTATTCATTTCTTCTTAAAGTAGTTATTTTTCAACTAGAACATTTTGGGAGCCAAAGCCATAAACAAAAATCAAATGTTAAAGAATAGATATGCATTCTATGTAGCAAAGTTTGAAATCTATTAATAATTATGGCATTTATTAATTGCTTTCTCTGTGTTAAGTGCTGGGTTATTACAAGGTAATCAGATGAAGTACTCTCCCTGTCGCACGTAGCTCACAATCTGTCTCCTCTCCATTATACAGATGAGGAAATTGAGGCCCAGAGGGGTTAAATGGCTTGCCCAAAGTCACACAGCAGGCCAGTGGCAGAGTTGGAATTCAAACCTGGGTACCCTGCTGTTTGCACTACACCAAAATGCCTATTAACTAAACACTTTTAAAGCACTGATGCTGTGCTAATGATTTAACTCAAAGAATAGCTACTCTTACCTTGAGCCTGCTGCTCATGTTCTACGTATTATGTTTGATTTTCTCTACATATAGGGAGAAAAAAAAATCAAAGTTAGCTTTCAATTAACTGTAAAAATTCAATTTACTTGGCATTAATTCCAGCTAATTCCAGACCCTCCCCCAAGTGCGTTTCTTAAGGAAGAGGTTGTGTGGCAGAGTCCAAGGACATAAGAAAGAGCATCTCTCAGATATGTGTCTCCAAGCTACCCTTGACTAAGTTTCATTTTTCTGGTAGTTCAAGAGGATGGATGAACACAGGATCTCCAAGTCACCTGAGATGGGTTAAAATAAACAAGGCTGAACAAACTTTATAAAAACTCATGGAAACACCCCACCAGGCGTAAAGGCATAACCAATGACTATGGAGAATTTAGTGGAGTGAAAAGATCCCACGAGCGATCAGGAGTCAGGGATGGGCTGTTGGTTAAAGTAGGCAAAGTTGCTGAGTGCTCTGCACATAGTAAGCGCTCAATAAATGCGATTGATGATGATGGGAAAATGTTCAGTGATCAGCTCAGCAAATGGTACCTCCCAGCGATTAACCAGAGCAGCGAGTACCTTGGTACTGAGTGTCGAAAAGATTAGAGATCACCCCTCAGTCTTTCCAGCCACATACCTACCCATTGGTATCTACTAGCAACCCATCAGCGGCAGCATCTCAGAGAACAAAGAATAAATATATGTTCTTAGGGCAGCGGCTGCAGAATAGGAGCTCCAGCTGCAGGGCTGCCTTTGCCAAACGAAAATGGAGAATAACAGCCTATCTTGCTCCCCTTTTCTTTCCTTAGTCTTGGGCTAGAGTTTCATTCATTCAATCATATTTACTGAGCGCTTACTGTATGCGGGGCACTGTACTAGTTTCTTCCCACTGGTGCAAAAGACAAAAATCTTCCCCATCAACTCCATCTGACCATCTGAAAGAGCTTTGAGGTCTCCCACACTCAAAATGAGTTCAAAATTGTCCGGGCTAAGGGCTACAAAACTATTTTTTTGGAGTTTCTGGAGAAGCAGTGTGGTCTAGTGGAAAGACCTTGGGCCTGGGAGTCAGAATACCTGGGTTCTAATCCCGGCTCTGCTGATTGCCCTGCCAATTGTTTGCCGTTTGACCTTGGACAAATCACTTAACTTCTCTGTGCCTCAGTTTTCTCAACTGTAAAATGGGGACTCGATACCTGTTCTCCCTCCTACTTCAGACTGTGAACTCCATGTGGGACAGGGACTGTGTTTGACCTAACTTTTACCTACTCCAGTGCTTAGAACTGTTCTGATATACAGTAAGCGCTTAACAAGTACCATAAAATAAAGTTTTTCTTAAGGGAATCTTTTGCTATCAACCAGACCCTCCCAACCAGGGGTGATGCTGTAGATTTTATACTTGAGGAAGGTGACCTCAAGGTCAGGGGAAGCAGCATGGTGTAGTGGAAGAGCGCTGGTCTGGCATTGAGAGGACTCAGTTTTAAATGATCTGTGCCTTAGTTTCCTTATCTGTAAACGAGGGATTAAATACCTATTCTCCCACCCCTTAGACTGACTGTGGACCCTGTGTGGGGCAGAGACAGAGGCCGATTAGCTTGTATCTACCACAGAGCTTAGTTCAGTGCCTGGCAAATATTATCATTATTATTATCACCTGAATGTTCTTAAAAGAAAGTTATATGAGGTAAGAGATCAAGGTCAAAAATAAAACCCTATGAAAAATGATCATAAAACCTCTCAGTCTAGTATAGCAAAAATTACAATTAATATACTTAACCACCCTCCTTTTTAGGACTAAGATACAAGTAGGGACTGTCTCTATGTAGGGACTGGGTAGGGACTGTCTCTATGTGTTGCCAATTTGTACTTCCCAAGCGCTTAGTACAGTGCTCTGCACATAGTATGTGCTCAATAAATACGATTGATTGATTGATTGATTGATAGTCCGAAGCAGCATGGCGTGGTGGATAGAGCACAGGCCTGGGATTCAGAAAGTCAGGGGTTCTCATCCCAGCTCCGCCACTTGTCTGCTGTGTGACCTTGGAGAAGTGAAGTGACTTCCCTGGGCCTCAGTTCCCTCATCCGTAAAATGGAGATGGAGACTGTGAGCCCCACGTGGGACAGGGACTGTGTCCACCCCAATTTGCTTGAATCCACCCCAGCACTTAGTACAGTGCCTGGCACAGAGTAATCATTTAAATACCGTCATTATTAAGTAAAATAAGTGAAATCTGAACACAAATTGAGATTTGCCTCGGCCAGCGGGGCTTCCGGCAAAACTTTATTTAAGATAGAACAGACCTGAGAAGCCAAAGGAGGTAGCGGAGATGGTGAATGGGTCTTAGCCACATAATGTTAAGCGCTTAGTACAGTGCTCTGCACATAGTAAGTGCTCAATAAATACGATTGATTGATTGATAATGTTCAATTTTTAAACTCCAGTCTCCAGCAAGATGAAAGTTCAATTAATTGTCTTGCAGAATAGCGCTGAAAGAGCTAGGTGAATCTACCCCCTGCTGGTTGATATGAGGAAGTGCAGTAGATAGATAATACTCTAGTAATGACAAATCAATCAATCAATCGTATTTATTGAGCGCTTACTGTGTGCAGAGCACTGTACTAAGCGCTTGGGAAGTACAAGTTGGCAACATATAGAGACAGTCCCTACCCAACAGTGGGCTCACAGTCTAAAAGGGGGAGACAGAGAACAAAACCAAACATACTAACAAAATAAAATAAATAGAATAGATACGTACGAGTAAAATAAATAGAGTAATAAATATGTACAAACATATATACATATGTACAAAATAAAATAAATATAATAGCTATGTACAAGTAAAATAAATAAGAGTAATAAATATGTACAAACATATATACATATGTACAGGTGCTGGGGGGAAGGGAAGGAGGTAAGATGGGGGGGATGGAGAGGGGGATGAGGGGGAGAGGAAGGAAGGGGCTCAGCCTGGGAAGGCCTCCTGGAGGAGGTGAGCTCTCAGTAGGGCAATCAATCAATCATATTTATTGAGCGCTTACTGTGTGCAGAGCACTGTACTAAGCGCTTGGGAAGTACAAGTTGGCAACATATAGAGACAGTCCCTACCCACCAGTGGGCTCACAGTCTAGAAGTGAAATAAGTAAGACAAATACTGAACCTCTCCTCAATTTCCTGATGTGGAAACAAGTGGCACGTCAAACGGCCGAACCTAAGATGAAGCATCACCAACATGAAGAAAAGGGAAATAGTTTATACTCTAATTTTGGTGCAGCAATAAAGGAAAAAACGTTTACTGGAACCAAGCAGAGTGGCCTAATGGAGTGGGGGCCTGGGAGTCCGAAGGATAATAATCATGATGATGATGGTATTTGTTAAGCACTTACTATGTGCAAAGCACTGATCTGGGTTCTGATCCCAGCTCCGCCACGTGTCTGCTCTGTGACATTGGGCAAGTCACTTACCTCTCCATACCTCAGTTGCCTCATCTGTAAAATGAGGCTTAAGACTGTGAGCCCCATGTGGGAAACGGAATGTGTCCAACCTGATTAGCTTGTATCTACCCCAGTGCTTAGAACAGTGCCCAGCACATAGTAAGCACTTAACAAATACCATAACAAAAAAAGGGGGAAATTTAGGCCTGATTTAAAGATCCAATTGCATGTAAACCTGGCCCGAGGGCTGAATCTGGCCAGCATCACGAACTGCTAGATGAGGTTAGCAAGATTCCCTGCTCCCTTCTCCTTCTCCCCCACATCATCATCATCATCAATCGTATTTATTGAGCGCTTACTGTCTGCAGAGCACTGTACTAAGCGCTTGGGAAGTACAAGTTGGCAACATCCCATGCTGAAACTCCAAGAGCAGCAGTGAGTGCAAGCTAGCAACTAGGAGCCAGGGGGAAGTGACTGTACTTTCACACCTTAAAACTTTCCCTTTCCATCCTTCCCACCCCAATCTTCACTGTAAGCAGGCAGTCACCATGTGTTAGCGTCCCCTGAGCCAAAATCACTGTCCACCCCTGAAGTAAACTATCCTTACTGAAGATGACCCAAGAATTTTGTTTTAAGCTAATGAACTCAGATATTCCTTTGTACAAGCCTGCTGTTCATGGGTAAGCATCTTATTTGTAACAGGAGGCAGACTGCAGAAAGAATGACTACTAACAAATATCAGTAAATATTTGTGGTGTCTAGCAAAGGACCATAATAGCAGAGTTTTTGCATGAAAAACTGCATTGGAGAATGATGGAACTGATGACTCAAATGGATCTATAGGTATATTTTTCATTTTGTACTGCATTAAATAAGAGTTCAGAGCAAATATTTGGAAAAAAACGGCATCTTTGCACTGAATTTAAGTTGGGGAACACAAACACTCACATATGACATATTGAACAAATTTAGATTTTTAAATGTATCATACAAGCCTAACCCTGATGCTCCAATTTCATTGATTTTTAAAAATTTATAGAAATTTATAGAAAATCTACTTTAAAATTATCATGGGTGCTCATCACAGGTAGAGAAGAAAAGTGTTTTCTAAATAGCTCTAGAGCCTTGCTATTCTTAGCATGCAAAGATTTCTCAGTTTCCAGTTCACTTTTGATGGATTCCAGTTTTCTCTCTATTTTCATCATCTTTAAATCATAGTCCAATTTCATCTTTTCTTTCATGGCAACACCACCTAGCTCAGATTGTTGCTTTAATTTTTTAACAGTTTCTTTTAAATCTTCGTTTTCTAATTCTAATTTCTGAATAACTTCTCTTGCTTGCAGGAGAGCTTTAGTTAAGTTTTTTACATTCCCTGCCTCTTCAGATAAGTCTCTTTTTAAAGCCTGAAGCTCTCTATCTTTTCTCAAATTATCCCTTTGAACCTGTTGTAAATGAAGAGTTTTAAAGCAGATTTCTTTTTTGGAGTTCAAAAGTTCTTTTTCAGCATTTTCAAAGTCCACTTCTAACTTTCTGCATTTGGCTTTCAGTTCTTCCATTTCTGCGTTCAAGGAGGACAGCTGAATTTTTTGAGAAATTCCTTCTGCACGGTTTTTGTGCATTTCTTGTCGCAGAGCTGCTAATTCCTTTGCATTCCAGATACAATACCCCTCTGTTTCCTCAATGCTTTCTTCAGTTCCAAGACCTAAATTAGTGGCTCCCCGGCAGGCACAATTCCCATCTACTTCCTTCTTTGAAATGTTTATCTCTCCCTCTGTTAACTTTGGTACCCATTCTTGTTCAATTAGTTGGGCAGTGAATTCGTTCCTTTTAAGTTTCTTTTCTTCTTGAAACTTTTTAATTGCCAAATTGTAGATTTCTTCCACTCTCTTTACTCTGTCCAAAGCCAGTTTTTCAGACCAAGATTCGGGCTGATGAGTTTGACTTAAAAAATCCTGTGTGTTAAAATGAGGAGAAAATAACTTTTCCACCCAATGCTTCTCTTGTGCCATTCCTATAGAACCTTCTGCTTGTTCCTGAAAACAGAACAAAGAAGTTCAAAGTACATAATTTAAAAGGCCACAAAAATCAAAAAAAGTGAACTGTGAAACTACCTGTGTCTAGTTCTTGAAAGATAGCCATTTCTAGAGAATCTTGCAGTAAATCTTCATCCAAGATTTACTGAAGATTTACCTCCTTCCTCTCCCCCTCGTCCCCCTCTCCATCCTCCCATCTTACCTCCTTCCCTTCCCCACAGCACCTGTATATATGTATATATGCTTGTACATATTTATTACTCTATTTATTTATTTATTTTACCTGTACATATCTAGTCTATTTATTTTATTTTGTTAGTATGTTTGATTTTGTTCTCTGTCTCCCCCTTTTAGACTGTGAGCCACTGTTGGGTAGGGACTGTCTCTATGTGTTGCTAACTTGTACTTCCCAAGCGCTTAGTACAGTGCTCTGCACTCAGTAAGCGCTCAATAAATACGATTGATTGATTGATTGATTGATCCACAGCTATATTTTTTTAAATGTTATTCGTTAAGTACTTACTATGTGCCAGGCCCTGTATTAAGTGCTGAGGTAGGTACGAGAGACAAGGTCCCTGTCCCACATAGGGCTCACAATCTTAGTCCCCATTTTACAGATGAAGTAACTGAGGAACAGAGAAATTATGTCATTTGCCTGAGGTCACACAGCAGGTAAGTGGTGGATCTGAGATTGGAATCCAGGTCCTCTGACTCACAGGCCGTGCTCTTTCCACTAAGCCAGGCAGCTTCTGATTGGTCTGTAATATGAAAAATGCTTAGAAATCAGATTATGTTAAACATACTGGGGTTGTTAATAAAGCTCAGTTTTCTAGAGATCACTGAGTTATAGCACTACCTTTTCAGTTTTAAATGATTAAAGCTCACTGAACCCTGGGTGAACAACCTTTGGTGAAGCTTACGATGCAGACTTCCTCATGACAAACTTTCCAAAATTGCCCCTCTGATTCTGACCTGTAATATTCCACATAAATTTGATTCCTGGGTCTTTATTTTAGGTGAGACAGTCAATGGTCTCCAAGTTTGTTCGTTTGTACACAGCAATTACAGTAAGTGAATCTGCTGCATCCAGTGTATTACAATTAGGCCACCAAATATATTATTCTTGAGACAAAACCAGAATTTGTATCGAATTCTTTAGTGGTGAAAAGCCAGCAAATTAACTCGCGGTTTTTGTGCATATGAAATTGATATTTAAAGTATTTATTTTTCCTTTCTAAGAATGGACCACTTTATGTGGTAAAAATCATTAGGAGAATTTAAATGATACAGATTTTACTGTCTGTATTTAAATCAGAGAATAAATTCAGTAGCATGGATTCCTGGCTATGCAAAAATTAACCCAAACCAGAAAGCAAAACCAGTAAGTTTCCCAAATGTCATTAATTCAACACCCCTATTCATTCAAAAGGAGGTAAAAACAGTCCAATCCATAAATGAGTGGTTTTCTTGGGTACACTTCAACTTTAGTGTCAGGTCCACACCAGCTTTTAAAGGGGGCAGGCAAACTACAACTGCAAGTTAGACAAACAGATTTTCCATGTTTTCTGCTTGCAAATTCACAGAAACACCAGGGTGATAAGTATTAATTGTGATAATTCTCCCTCCTTTCTCCTTGAACACCCATCCTCCTCTTCCTTCCCTAATATCTCTTCTTCACCTGTCAAGGGAACAAAAATTTGCACATTTTGGTGGATGCAATTTCCCTCATCCCTACAAGTATTAATGAATCATAGCCAGGGAAGTCACAGGCATTATGAAGAGAGGTAGAGAGAGAGAAAGAGAGAAAGGAAGAGAAGAAAAACTGGAGCTTTCTAATTTTTCAAGAGTACAGATAAGCAAGCTTCTAATATGGTATTAAAAGTCCCATTTGCCAGCCACATTTTTACCAAACCAGTTTCGGTCAAGTGTTTGCAGAAGCACATTCTCATTCTGTGCTGAGCGTTGGTTTTGGGAGGTTCTGGGGGTTAGGTGGGATAAAATACAGGCAGAGACAGCAGTAATGACACATCAGGAGCCAGAGCTAGACCGCAGGGAGGGGGCAGAATGGGAGGTGGGCAAAAATGATAGGAAGTTATAATAACTGTACTATTTGTTCAGTGTATACTACATGCCAAGTGCTGGGATAGAGACAAGATGAACAGTCCCTGTCCCAGATGGGGCTCATCTGGGAAGGAGAAGTGGGAAGGAGAACAGACACGTAATAATTATTTTACAGATGAGGAAACTGAAGCAAACAGAAGTGAATTGACTTGCCCAAATTCACAAAGCAGGCAAGTAGTGGAACCAGGATAAGAACCTAGGTCCCGTTGGTGCTGTGGGGAATCTAAGCTGTGTGTCCGTCTCCCCCTCTAGACCATAAGATCACTATGGGCAGGGAATGTGTCTGCTAATTCTGTTGTATTGTACTCTCCCAAAAGCTTAGAATAGTGCTCTGCACATATTAAAGCCTCAATAAATACCACTGATTGACAAGCTGCTCTAGACAGGAGGGCTTGGAGATGACAGTCAACTCCTGATTAAAAGAACCCTGTAACCTCATCACAGGATGCACTGAGGTGGGGAGCAAAACTCTCAGATCACCACCAACTTCACCGAATTTGCCTTTTGTGTAGCATATGAGGTTCCATGGGGAATTAAAAAGGTGCTTGTCCACAAGGAACTCAGAAGGTAATGAACAACTAGAAAAAATACATTCATTTATCGGCCATAACCACATTACTATAAATTAGGTTACCTTCTGATGTTTAATAACAAATTTCCCTGTCTTTTTTTTTCTTCTAATCCAGACCACCTTTTGAAATATTTTCAACTGTAAGACAGTTAGGAATAAATACATTTGCCAAAGTCACAAAACTGAGTGAAAAAAGAAAAGAAAAGATGACTTAGCATTGGTTTGGGCATATTACCCAAATATGTAATAAGTCTCATTATGGCAAAAAGGAGATAAGCTAGTAGCTCCTTCCTGGAAATAAGAAGCCAGACCCATGTCTAATTCCCACCTATATTCTTTCCCAGTGTACTGAGTGTTCTGCACATACAGTATGGTCAATGAATACCACTACTACTACCATGAAGATGTCCTTCACTGGTGGGGTCTGTATAGGGCAGGCATAGTCTTGGGTCCAAGCTGCAATAGGAAAACGGATGTTAAGTATCTAATGCCAGTGAGTATTGTATCATGCAGGTGAGATCAACATTTCTGAAGCCACATTATTTTGCACCAGAGCCCATTCCAGAACTCTGAACTGTCCACTTGCACCAAATCATAAATAGCATTTTGGGGCTTTTCCATCCCTCACCTCTGTCGCTCCAACCCTCTGCAGCCGTGGAGGACCCCGAGTCCTTCTGGACTGTAAGTTCACTATGGGCAGGGAATGTGTCTATAATGTTATTGTGTTGTTCTCTCCCAAGTACAGTGCCTTACACACCGTAAGCTAAGGGCTTAATAAATATGATCAATTACTTGATTGGGCAGGCTGAGAAGATGCAGTGAGAGCAAATAAGAATAATAATAATTCTGGTATTAAGCGCTTACTGTGTGGCAGGCAATGTACTAAGTGTTGGGGAGGATACAAGCAAATCGATTTGGACACAGAGCCATCTGAATCTCTGGGCTCAGCTATCAACTGGATGAACTTCCAAGTCAGTCAGGAGGAGATACACCTGGGGATAAAATCTCTCAGAAATTTCACTACTACAACCTAAAGTTTCTGAGCCTTTTAAAAACTCGTAAGTCATATGCAGTTAGTGTCATGTGATAACATGCAAAGCCTAACATTTCTGTTAACCTACCATTAAAAATGGCCAGGGCAGAGCCTAAAACAGAGGGGAAGGATGCTGTAATAAGAACAATAATAGTGGTATTTGCTAAGTGCTTACTACTGGGGTGGATACAAGATAATCAGATTGGACACAGTCCCTATTCCACATAGGGCTCATAGTCTAAGGGGGCGGGAGAAGAGATATGGAATCCCCATTTAACTTATGAGGAAACTGAGGCACGGGGAAATGAAGTGACATGCCCTAGGTCACATAGAAAGCATATGGTGGAGCCAGGATTAGGCCATTGGCCCTGGTTCTTTCCTGGCAATCATGCATCCAGAGGAAGCAGCATGGCCTAGTGGCTAAAGCACTGGCCTGAGAGTCAGAAGGACCTGGGTTCTAATCCCGGCTCCACCACTTGGCTGCCGTGTGACCTTGGGCGAGTTAATTTCTCTGTGCTTCACTTACCTCATCTGTAAAATAGGGATTAAGACTGTGAGCCCCATGTGGGACATGGACTATATCCAACCTGACTAACTTGTATCTTACCCCAATGCTTAGTACAATGCCTTGGCACATAATAAGCACTTAATAAATACCATTCAAAAAAAAGCTTCCACCTGCTGCAACCTCAAACTCAGACTTCGCCTGAATCTGGAGAAGTAAGCAAGAGACAAGAGATTAGCCTGAGCCCGCAGTGCTCTGCACACAGTAGGCACTCAGTAAATACGATTGAATGAATGAGAGAACAATGAGGCACAAGGAGAGAACGGAGTCATTTGGTGGAGTCACTTATCCAGGACATAAGAATGGTGCTACCAGTCCCTCTTCCTTCTCTAGCAAATACTTTCTGGCTGAAAGGAAGAGAGGAATGGCTATAACGTGCCCTCTCCTATGTAGCAAAAGAAAAACATACAGTTTGGGATTCACACTCCATTTATCCTGCGGGAAACCCACTCATCAACTGTAATGCGTAGACATTGAGAATCCACTCAGTGCTATGAGGAAGAATATGTTATGACTCAGAATGGCATATACTGAAATATTGGTGAATTACGGTTGCCTTTAAAATGCATATTGTGTTGAGCTTTCCAAGGGCAATTCTTACTTTTTTCTCCTTCCAATGTTGTCAATGCAAGTGGATCCAGAGAGCAAGGCATTCAGAAGGCAGGCCCTTCTGGGGGCCGGGGTGGGGACTCCGCAAAAGGCAGGGAAGAGAAAGACAGAGACAGAGATACAGAGAAAGAGAAATCTATTAGAGAGTGGTAGAGAAAAGAGACAGAAAGGGGCGGAAGGAGAGAGAAAGGAGATGACGGGAAATGGAGAGAAAGATAGTTACACTCATAGAAGGGGACAAACTCAATTGGAAGTTGCAGAAAACACCATATTGTTCGCACGTCTACTATTTATGGAAATATTCTTGCTGAGAGCATCACTTCAGGGTTCCAGAATGCACCTCTGGGTGTATATATTCAAGGACATTTTACTGGCCTTAGAGGCCTACAAAGGGAGAAATCAGTGTTTATTTTTTTTAAAAAAAAATTCAAAACCACAAGTTTCTTAGTGGCATGAAGGTAAAGAAACCTTGTTTTCAGTCAAATGAAAGAGCTTTTTGTAGTAACAGCTGAAAGTTGTGTGTTCCCACCTGTGCAGATTGGGATATTGGCCTGCAGGACTGCATGCCTGACAGTAAACTGGATGACTTCCAGGCCTACCAAATGATGTCCACTGCCCCAAGGACTTAGGGAGGAGGGTGTTTGGGCTGCTCCCTTTACCTCACTGCCAGCTGCCTAGAACCCAATAGTAATAATAATAAAGATGGTGGTATGTTAACCCCTTACTGTGTGCCAGGCACTGTACTAAGCACTGAGGTGGATACAAGCAATTTGGCTTGGCCACAGTCCCTATCCCACTTAGGGCTCAGTCTTAATCCCCATTTTACAGATGAGGTAACTGAGGCACCGATAAGTGAATTGACTTGTCCAAAGGCACACAGCAGACATCCATGACTTGTGCTCTATCCGCCACACCATGCTGCTTCTCAAATAATCCCATGAGGGTGAAATGGTAAATCTGTCTAGGAGGGCACATACTCAACTCTTTCTCTTCACCCCGACCTCTTTCCATCCCACCTCCTTCCCTTCCCCACAGCACCTGTATATATGTATATATGTTTGTACATATTTATTACTCTATTTATTTTACTTATACATATCTATTCTATTTATTTTATTTTGTTAGTATGTTTGGTTTTGTTCTCTGTCTCCCCCTTTTAGACTGTGAGCGCCCTGTTGAGTAGGGACTGTCTCTACATGTTGCCAACTTGTACTTCCCAAGCGCTTAGTACAGTGCTCTGCACACAGTAAGTGCTCAATAAATACGACTGATTGATTGATTGATTTCCCTTATCTGCACTATTTGCAGAACACCTGTAATTGATATCCTGTCATTATTTCAAACTTATACACAATAGTAGATTGATTAATTGATTATCTCTTCCAGTCACTAAAAGGTGCTTAGAAAGAGGTAATACCTTTCAAATAGATGAATCCTTTATTCCCAGAGGGTCCCCATTTTTCCCCACATATCAATTTTCTGGGCATTTACGTTCCTATCCTGGCATATTGTAGGTTATAATTAATTGACAATGTCAAAAAAACCCTCCTCATCTTTAGCAAAGGAAGATTAATCAGAGGGAACAATTTTAATATGCAACCAGTTATGAATATCTGATTGGGCAGAAGCCCTTACCAAACGGTAGCATTTAGCACACTTTTAGCTCCTAGTGAACAAATGCAATAGTGTTACCATTAATGATATTTTCAAAATATTTCAAATAGACCTTCTTTCATTATTTTGAATTTTCAAAAAATTTAAATGACAGACAACATGAATTTTTATGTTAGGTCTTTTAGTTTTTCGAATTTGGCACAAAAGGCCATTTTAGTTCAAAACATACAGGGATCATGTCTGCTAAATATTTACTGATCTCTCACAATATCTTGGTACAGGGCTTTACACACAGTAGATGCTCAATAGGCACTATGGTTTGACCATTCTGTCCTTTGAGAGTATTCACAAGTGAGCTGCCCTTTTAAAATTGGAACTAACCATAACATTAAGTGACATGCCCCAATTTTTGGTTATGAGTAAAATCTGTCAAATAAAATGATACAATTAGCATCATGATGAATAAGACTTCAATAGGCCTGGAGGGTACTTCAATTTTCAATTTGTGTCTTGGAGCAACTCCTGTAATAATCATAATGGTGTTTTTTTGTGGTATTTGTTAAGTGCTTACTATGGAACAGGCACTTTAATAAGCACAGGGATAGATAAAAGCTAATTGGGTTGGATGAAGTCCATGTTCCACAAGGGGATCACTGTCTTAATCCCCATTTGACCGATGAGAGAACTAGGGCTCAGAGAAGTTCTGTGATTTGCCCAAAGTCACACAACAGACAAGGGGTGGATCTGGATTAGAACCCAGGTCCTTCCGACTCCCAGGCTCTATCCAGTAGGCCACGCTGCTTCTCTGGTGTTTGTTTAGTGCTTACTATGTGTCAATCACTGCACAAAATGCTGGAGAAGATCCAGGAAAATCAAGTCAGGCACAGTCTCTGGCCCACATGGGGCTCTTGAAGTTGCTGGCTATTTTACCTTTCCCACACGGGGTAAATAACGGAATGGAAAAATTAACCCAATCCCAAGGCTGTGAAACTTCCTCTGCCGCAATTCCGGGCTGTAGTTTTGGATAATGTCATCAGATGGCCCTTCACCAAATGTACTCGATCTTCAACAGACTCCGGCAGCAGGTCCTCTTTGCCAGGTTCATTCATTCAATCGTATTTATTGAGCGCTTACTATGTGCAGAGCACTGCAGAGAAGCAGTGTGGTTCAGTGGAAAGAACCCCGGCTTGGGAGTCAGCAGTCATGGGTTCTAATCCCACCTCTGCCACTTGTCAGCTGTGTGACTTTCGGTAAATCACTTAATTTCTCTTGGCCTCAGTTCCCTCATCTGTAAAATGGGGCTGAAGACTGTGAGCCCCAATCAATCAATCAATCGTATTTATTGAGCGCTTACTGTGTGCACAGCACTGTACTAAGCACTTGGGAAGTACAAGTTGGCAACATATAGAGACAGTCCCTACCCAACAGTGGGCCCCACGTGCGACAACCTGATTACCTTGTATCTCCCCCAGCGCTTAGAACAGTGCTTGGCACATACTAAGCGCTTAACAAATACCAACATTATTATTATTACAATGCAGTAATAAAGAGAGACAGTCCCTTCCCACTGGGGGCTCACCGTCTGGGATGGGGGAGAGACAGACATCAATACAACTAAACAGGCATCGAGACATGGTTCCCCGACAGCAATCAATCAATCGTATTTATTGAGCGCTTACTGTGTGCCGAGCACTGTACTAAGCGCTTGGGAAGTCCAAGTTGGCAACATATAGGGACGGTTTCTACCCACAGTCTAGAAGGGAGAGACAGAGAACAAAACCAAACATATTAACAAAATAAAATGAATAGAATAGATAAGTACAAGTAAAATAAATACGTACAAACATATATACAGGTGCTGTGGGGAAGAGAAGGAGGTAAGACGGGGGGGATGGAGAAGAAGAAAATGCCTGCAGAACAGAACCACGTCTACGCAATATTCAAAAGCGAAATGGCAACCGCTGCAAACTCGCAACCACCGCAGGGTATTAGAAGGGAACATCTCTCGTACATATCTATTCTATTTATTTTATTTTGTTAGTATGTTTGGTTTTGTTCTCTGTCTCCCCCTTTTAGACTGTGAGCCCAATGCTGGGTAGGGACTGTCTCTATATGTCGCCAATTTGTAGTTCCCAAGCGCTTAGCGCAGTGCTCTGCACACAGGAAGCGCTCAATAAATACGATTGATGATGATGATGAAGGGAACAGACCACGGATTGTTAGACGGAAGCCCTGGAACTCAGAAGGTCCTGGGTTCTAATCCCCGCTCCACCTCCTGTCTGCTGCGCATCCTTGGGCAGGTCACTTTTGATTGATTGATTCATTCAGGCGTATTTATTGAGCGCTTACTGTGTGCAGTCCCAAGTTGGCAACATAAAGAGACGGTCAAAACACTGGTCCCCCAACTCTGGATGGGGGGTATCCACTACTCCCCGGCCTCCTCCCTCCCTAGACGTACCTGGGAGCCTAAGAGGGGTTTCTAAGAGTTCTGACTCCTCTTTAGATCCGAGCCATCACGTGCGAGGGCCTCGGGTGCGAATCCTGAACTGAGCTGTTTGCTTTTAAATGAGCCCAGGGGCCGGCCTGGGCGGTAGGCCGGCATCCCTGCGAAGATGCAGCCGCGGGAGGGCCGACCGTTGCCTTGGCAACCGGGCCTGACTGTTGAAAGCGACAAGGCCCTCCCTCCCTCTCTTCTGGGCATGCTCAGTGCAACCCCAGCAAACGGCTCCCAACCGTCTGGGGCAGCGCTTATGCGCATGCGCGAGGTCGAGCGTTAAATTCCTCACAGGAATGGCTGCTTGATGGTCAATCAATCAATCGTATTGATTGAGCTCTTACTGTGTGCAGAGCACCGTACTAAGCGCTTGGGAAGTCCAAGTTGGCAGCATACAGAGACAGTCCCTTCCCAACAGTGGGCTCACAGTCTAGAAGGGGGAGACAGAGAACAAAACCAGAACATACTAACAAAATAAAATAAATCATCATCATCAATCGTGTTTATTGAGCGCTTACTGTGTGCAGAGCACTGGACTAAGCGCTTGGGAAGTCCAAGTTGGCAGCATATAGAGACAGTAGCTACCCAACAGTGGGCTCACAGTCTAGAAGGGGGAGACAGAGAACAAAACCAAAACATACTGACAAAATAAAATAAATCATCATCATCAATCGTATTTATTGAGCGCTTACTGTGTGCAGAGCACCGGACTAAGCGCTTGGGAAGTCCAAGTTGGCAGCATGGAGAGACAGTCCCTACCCAACAGTGGGCTCACAGTCTAGAAGGGGGAGACAGAGAACAAAACCAAAACATACTGACAAAATAAAATAAATCATCATCATCAATCGTATTTATTGAGCGCTTACTATGTGCAGAGCGCTGGACTAAGCGCTTGGGAAGTCCAAGTTGGCAACATAGAGAGACAGTCCCTACCCAACAGTGGGCTCACAGTCTAGAAGGGGGAGACAGAGAACAAAACCAAAACATACTAACAAAATAAAATAAATAGAATAGATATGTACAAGTAAAATAAATAGAATAACAAATATGTACAAACATATATACATATATACAGGTATACATATATGCAGGTATATACACTAGACTGTGAAGTCTAGAGCCAAAATTAGTAATAATGATAATGGCATTCATTAAGTGCTTACTATGTGCAAAGCACCGTTCTAAGCGCTGGGGTGGTTACAAGGTGATCACGTTGTCCCACGTGGGGGTTTACAGTTACAGATGAGGGAACTGAGGCACAGAGAATCAATCAATTGTATTTATTGAGCGCTTACTGTGGGCAGAGCACTGTACTAAGCTCTTGGGAAGTACAAGTTGGCAGCATATAGAGACAGTCCCTACCCAACAATCAATCAATTGCATTTATTGAGCGCTTACTGTGTGCAGAGCACTGGACTAAGCGCTTGGGAAGTACAAGTTGGCAGCATATAGAGACAGTCCCTACCCAACAGTGGGCTCACAGTCTAGAAGGGGGAGACAGAGAACAAAACCAAAGCATACTAACAAAATAAAATAAATAGAATAGATATGTAGAAGTAAAATAAATAAATAAATAAATAGAATAATAAATATGTACAAACATATATACAGGTATACATATATACAGGTATATACACTAGACTGTGAAGTCTAGAGCCAAAATTAGTAATAATGATAATGGCATTCATTAAGCGCTTACTATGTGCAAAGCACTGTTCTAAGTGCTGGGGAGGTTACAAGGTGATCACGTTGTCCCACGTGGGGGCTTACAGTTACAGATGAGGGAACTGAGGCACAGAGAATCAATCAATCGTATTTATTGAGCGCTTACTGTGTGGAGAGCACTGTACTAAGCGCTTGGGAAGTACAAGTTGGCAACATATAGAGACAGTCCCTACCCAACAGTGGGCTCACGGTCTAAAAGGGGGAGACGGAGAACAAAACCAAAACATACTAACAAAATAAAATAAATAGAATAGATATGTACAAGTAAAATAAATAAATAGAATAAGAAATATGTACAAACATATATACATATATACAGGCATATACACTAGACTGTGAAGTCTAGAGCCAAAATTAGTAATAATAATAATGGCATTCATTACATGCTTACTATGTGCAAAGCACTGTTCTAAGCGCTGGGGAGGTTACAAGGTGAGCACGTTGTCCCACGGGGGTGTTCACAGCTCTAATCCCCATTTTACAGATGAGGGAACTGAGGCACAGAGAATCAATCAATCGTATTTATTGAGCGCTTACTGTGTGCAGAGCACTGTACTAAGCGCTTGGGAAGTACAAGTTGGCAGCATATAGAGACGGTCCCTACCCAACAATCAATCAATCAATCAATCAATCGTATTTATTGAGCGCTTACTGTGTGCAGAGCACTTTACTAAGCGCTTGGGAAGTACAAGTTGGCAGCATATAGAGACAGTCCCTACCCAACAGCGGGCTCACAGTCTAAAAGGGGGAGACAGAGAACAAAACCAAAACATACTAACAAAATAAAATAAATAGAATAGATATGTACAAGTAAAATAAATAAATAAATAAATAGAATAATAAATACATACAAACATATATACATATATACAGGTGCTGTGGGGAAGATACAAGGTAATCAGCATGGCTCAGTGGAAAGAGCAGGGGCTTGGGAGTCAGAGGTCATGGGTTCTAATCCTGGCTCTGCCACTTGTCAGCTGTGTGGCTTTGGGCAAGTCACTTCACTTCTCTATGCCTCAGTTACCTCATCTGGAAAAGGGGGACTAAGACTGAGCTTCATGTGGGACAACCTGATTACCTTGTGTCTCCCTCAGCGCTTAGAACAGCGCTTGGCACATAGTAAGCGCTTAACAAATGCTATTATTATTATTATTCATTCATTCAATCGTATTTATTGAGCGCTTACTGTGTGCACAGCACTGTAGTAAGCGCTCGGCAAGTACAAGCTGGCAACATGTAGAGATGGTCCCTACCCAACAACGGGCTCACAGTCTAGAAGGGGGAGACGGACAACAAAACAAAACATGTGGACAGGTGAAAACATGGTGGACTGTGTCCAACCTGACTACTACTAATAATAGTATTCTTATTATTAATAATAATCAGGTTGGACACAGTCCACCATGGTTAGTGGTACTTTTTAAGAGCTTACTATGTGCCAGGCAGCCTGATGAAGGAGTGGCATGGCGACTGAGTGAATTTGCTTCTGAGTACCTTCTCCCCTCTGCTTTTTCCTTTTTGGGATATTTACTGTGGGCTAAGCCCTGAGCTAAGTGCTGTGGTAGTTGCAGCATAATCAAGTCAGACACAGTCCTTGTCCCACTGGGGGCTCACAGTCTAAGCAGGAGAGAGAACAAATAATCCATCAATCAATCAATCAATCGTATTTATTGAGCGCTTACTATGTGCAGAGCACTGTACTAAGCGCAACATATAGAGACAGTCCGTACCCAACAGTCGGCTCACAGTCTAGAAGGGGGAGACAGAGAACAAAACCAAACTTACTAATAAAATAAAATAAATAGAATAGATATGTACAAGTAAAATAAATAAATAAATAGAGTAATAAATATGTACAAACATATACATATATACAGGTGCTGTGGGGAAGGTAAGGAGGTAAGATGGGGGGATGGAGAGGGGGACGAGGGGGAGAGGAAGGAAGGGGCTCAGTCTGGGAATCAATCAATCAATCAATCAATCAATCGTATTTATTGAGTGCTTACTGTGTGCAGAGCACTGTACTAAGCGCTTGGGAAGTGCAAGTTGGCAACATATAGAGACGGTCCCTACCCAACAGTCGGCTCACAGTCTAGAAGGGGGAGACAGAGAACAAAACCAAACCTACTAATAAATAGAATAGATATGTACAAGTAAAATAAATAAATAGAGTAATAAATATGTACAAACATATATACAGGTGCTGTGTGGAAGGGAAGGAGGTAAGATGGGGGGGATGGAGAGGGGGACGAGGGGGAGAGGAAGGAAGGGGCTCAGTTTGGGAATCAATCAATCAATCAATCAATCAATCGTATTTACTGAGTGCTTACTAAGTGCCCTCTATACTCCTTGTGCTTGTTGTAGGCAGGGAATGTGTCTGTTTATTGTTGTATTGTACTCTCCCAGGTAGTATAGTTCTCTGCAAACAGTAAGTGCTCAATAAATGCAATTGAATTACAATTGAATACAATGAACGAACGAGTATTTCATTCCCATTTTACAGGTGGGGTTACAACCCTATGTTTCATCCCTAGCTCTTCGTGGGCGGGGAATGTGACATATTGTTGCATTGTACTCTCCCAACATGTGACATATTGTTGCATTGTACTCTCCCAAGTGCTTAGTACAATGCTCTACACACAGTAAGTGCTCAATAAATACAATTGACTGACTGCTTTTTAAATTTGGTACATTTTCAAGCTGGGTAGTCCATATGCAACTGGTGTCTTGGGTATTCTACCAAACTTGATACCCCAACTTTTTTAGGGGGGCAGGCCTGACTTGACTCCCCTGTTACTTTCTCACCCCCTAGTCAGGGCAGCAGTTCCTCGTAATGGAGTGGAGGGGTGCAGCGGATTGGGAGAAGGCTCACTACCCACAGTGTTCGCTAAAGAAGTAGTAGTAAAGGCATTTATTGAGTACCTACTAAGTGTCATGCCCTGTACTGAGCACTCAGGAGCATGCAAGATCTGGGAAGAGAGACATTGTTCATATACATATATATACAAATGTTGAGGATGATAACAAATAAATAATGTGATCTCTGTATTCCCAGGGGTGGAGATAAGGCAGAATGGCTGTGCATGGAGCAAGAAGAGTCCCTGTGTGACAGGTGCCATTGTACCCTCATCATAGTCCCCAGGGGCACAGGCAAAAGACACAACCGTCCATTGGCATCACATCTGCAGCAGTTAAACAGTGGCAGCACAGGAGGAGGAAGAAGGGGTGAGTGAGATGAGAAGCACTAGTGTTCTGCAACTCTGGCGCCCAGCCAGCTCCTTTTCAAATGAAAAGAACGAAAAATATTGTACTTTCCCAAGTGCTGAGTACAGTGCTGTGCACACAGTAAGCACTTAATACATAAGACTGATTGAGACTAAGCTTGTTCATTCTCTTTGTCTCTGTGTCTCTCTTTCTCTCTCCCTGTTTTTCTTTCCACCTCTACTTACCCCCATCCTTGCTGTTTAAATTGTATGATCAATCAGCGGTATCTACTGAGTGATGCGGTTGTATATGATTGGCCCTTTGCACATTGACTGCTCATAGATTTCATTTTGTTTGATGGATCTGCACAAAACGTTGCCAAGCCCTGGTGTACAGTATTTAATTAATGATACTTACTGAGTGCTTACTCTGTGCAGAGCACTGTACTAAGCCCTTGGGAAAGCACAGTACAACAGAGTTGGTAGACATGTTCTCCTCCCACAAGGAGCTTGAAGGGGCAACAGACTTCACTATGAAGAAATCAATCAATCAATCAATCAATCGTATTTATTGAGCACTTACTGTGTGCAGAGCACTGTACTAAGTGCTTGGGAAGTACAAGTTGGCAACATATAGAATAAAATTATGGGTATGTACATAAGTGCTGTGCGGCTGAGAGTGGGTTAATATCAGATGCTTAAATAGTCTCCTAACATATTCCCCTTTACAATAAATAATGACATTTTAATATTTTAACCCAAACTTTTACTTTAAGGACTTTATTTCAACTACTTTTCTAGGCCATCTTTTAACTCCACGTGGGAGATGATTATATTGGCCAGAGGGGCATTTAAGGAATTTTGAGTTTTGGCCTTACCCGTAGGATCATTTATAGAGGGCACATTGAGTCCTACCAGCCAGCTGGCAGCATGAGAATGGGGGAATGGAGCAAATATTTGAACCACAGAACTGCAACCACTTCTGTTTTTGATGTCTTCTGCATGGTTCCAATAACTCCACCTGCCACTCCATGGGCCAAGATTATAAACCTCTTGAGGCAGATATCCTGTCTACCTATTCTGTTGTATTCTTACAAGGGCTTAGTACAGTGCTTTGCACACTTAGAGCTCAATAAATGCCACTGATTGATATTCGCATTTGCGGTTACTTAGTGGATTAAACCTTTGGGGAGATAGCGGTGGCGTTAGTGTCTGGTTATGAATACTGACATTTTGTTTTAAGAAAGGGAGGTAACATTCTCAGGAATAGTAACATTCAGATATAACGATTTACAATTGTAAAATTTAGAAAACTATGAATGCATAAAGTCTCATTCCACACTTTCCACTTACCTATAGGAAAACCTCATTTCCTGGAGCTCCAGGGCTTAATTTGGGACAGGACTTGCAGAATCACCCCCAAGACCAGTGCCTAGAGCCCTGAGACCTCTAAAATGTGAATTTACATAAAAAGAGAACAAAGCATTCTCAGTCTCCCCTCTGGTGATCATCAAAAGGAGCTTATCTCTCTTTACAACTCAGCCTTTCTCCTTCATCCCACAGGATGGGCAGGGCCCCATCCCCCTCTGCCCCTCCCACCGCCCCTAAGGGACAATGCAAGTTTTCGGGCAGCAGGACTTGATCCAAGAAGTAGAATTTCCCTAATTCCCCATACCTGCTACTTGCAGTTAGTGTCAGTGCACTGGGAGTAATCATAAGAACTGTGGAATTTGTTCAGCAAATTGTGTCAAGGACAGTGCTCAGCACTGCAGTAGATACAATATGAGCAGATTGGGTGATGTGAAAGTACTTATGATAAACTAAGCCCTGCTAAAGCCCGAAGTGGAATGGATTCAAGGCTTTTGGGGAGAAGGGTTACCACTCAGCGGCCAGTGGGCCAAGACTGAGGAGGAGAAAAAAACAGGAAAAAGAGACAGAAGGAAAGACAGATTGGATACAGAAAAAGTCAGAGACATAGGGAAAAAGAGAGGCAGGGAAAAATTCGAAATCAATCATATTTGAGTGTTTACTGTGTGCAGAACACTGTTCTAATAGCTTGGGAGAGTACAGTGTGACAGATTTAACTTCACTGTGCCTCGTTTTCCCCTGTCCCGCCATCGACCCCCGGCCCACGTCCTACCAATGTCCTGGAATGACCCCCCCCCCCCCCAAATATGCCCTCCCTCATCAAATCCTCCCTCCCTCCCTCCTCAAATCCTCCAAATTATCACAGGTCTCCCCCTTCAAAGCCCTACTGAAGGCTCACCTCCTCCAAGAGACCTTCCCAGACTAAGCCCCCCTTTCCTCATGAGTTACCTCATCTGTAAATGGGGATTGACTGTGAGCCCCACGTGGGACAACCTGATCATGTTATATCCCCCCAGCGCTTGGAACAGTGCTTTGCACATAGTAAGCGCTTAACAAATGACATTATTATTATTATTATTATTCCTCAGCTCCTCCTCCCCTCCGCATCGCCCTGACTCTCTCCCTTTGCTCTACCCCACCTTCCAGCCCCACAACACTTGTGTATATATGTACAGATCTACAATTCTATTTATTATATTATGCCTGTTATCTATAATTCTATCTATTATATTATGCCTGTTTGCTGGTTTTGATGTGTATATTTGCTGTGTATATTGTACATATTTATTACTCTATTTATTTATTCATTTTATTTGTACATATCTATTCTATTTATTTTATTTTGTTAGTATGTTTGGTTTTGTTCTCTGTCTCCCCGTTTTAGACTGTGAGCCCACTGTTGGGTAGGGACTGTCTCTATATGTTGCCAATTTGTACTTCCCAAGCGCTTAGTACAGTGCTCTGCACATAGTAAGTGCTCAATAAATACGATTGATGATGATGATGATGATATAGCTATAATTCTATTTATATTGATGCCTGTTTACTTGTTTTGATGTCTTGTCTCCCCAATTCTAGGCTGTAAGCCCCCTGTGGACAGGGATTGTCTCTCTTTATCGCTGAATTGTACTTTTCAAGCACGTAGTACAGTGCTCTGCACACAGTAAGTGCTCAATAAATATAATTGAATGAATGAATGAATGAAAGAGTTGGTAAACACATTCTCTGCTCACAACAATCTCACAGTCCAGAGAAGCAGAGAACCAGCGTGGCTCAATGGAAAGAGCCCGGGTTTGGGAGTCAGAGGTTCTAACCCTTGCCCTGCCAATTGTCAGCTGTGTGACTTTGGGCAAGTCACTACATGTCTCTGTTCCTCAGTTGCCTCATCTGTAAAATGGGGATGAAGACTGTAAGCCCCACGTTGGACAATCTGATCACCTTGTATCCTCCCCAGCGCTTAGAACAGTGCTTTGCACATAGTAAGTGCTTAACAAAAGCCTTCATTATTATTATTATTAGGGGGGAGAGACATTAATATAAATAAATAAATTATGGATACTCAATCATATTTATTGAGCGCTTAGTGTGTGCAGAGCACTGTACTAAGTGCTTGGGAAGTACAAGTTGGCAACATATAGAGACGTTCCCTACCCAACAGTGGGCTCACAGTCTAGAAGGGGGAGATAGAGAACAAAACAAAACATATTAACAAAATAAAATAAATAGAATAAATATGTGCAAATAAAATAAATAATAGAGTAATAAATATGTACAAACATATATACATATATACAGGTGCTGTGGGGAAGGGAAGGAGGTAAGGTGGGGGGGATGGCAAGGGGGTTGAGGGGGAGAGGAAGGAGGGGGCTCAGTCTGGGAAGGCCTCCTGGAGGAGGTGAGCTCTCAGTAGGGCCTTGAAGGGAGGAAGAGAGCTAGCTTGGCGGATGGGCAGAGGGAGGGCATTCCAGGCCCGGGGGATGATGTGGGCCGGGGCTCGATGGCGGGACAGGCGAGAACGAGGCACGGTGAGGAGATTAGCGGCAGAGGAGTAGAGGGTGCGGGCTGGGCTGGAGAAGGAGAGAAGGGAGGTGAGGTAGGAGGGGGCGAGGTGATGAACAGCCTTGAAGCCGTGGGTGAGGAATTTTTGCCTGATATGTACATAAATGATATGTATATTCTGTTCTCAATATACACTCACTCCCTTGGTGACCTCATTCGCTCCCACGGCTTCAACTATCATCTCTACGCTGATGACACCCAGATCTACATCTCTGCCCCTGCTCTCTCCCCCTCCCTCCAGGCTCGCATCTCCTCCTGCCTTCAGGACATCTCCATCTGGATGTCCGCCCGCCACCTAAAGCTCAACATGTCGAAGACTGAGCACCTTGTCTTCCCTCCCAAACCTTGTCCTCTCCCTGACTTTCCCAACTCTGTTGACGGCACTACCATCCTTCCCGTCTCACAAGCCCGCAAGCTTGGTGTCATCCTCGACTCCGCTCTCTCATTCACCCCTCACATCCAAGCCGTCACCAAAACCTGCCGGTCTCAGCTCCGCAACATTGCCAAGATCCGCCCTTTCCTCTCCATCCAAACCACTACCCTGCTAATTCAAGCTCTCATCCTATCCCGTCTGGACTACTGCACTAGCCTTCTCTCTGATCTCCCATCCTCGTGTCTCTCTCCACTTCAATCCATACTTCATGCTGCTGCCCGGATTATCTTTGTCCAGAAACGCTCTGGACATATTACTCCCCTCCTCAAAAACCTCCAATGGCTACCGATCAATCTGCGCATCAAGCAGAAACTCCTCACCCTGGGCTTCAAGGCTGTCCATCACCTCGCCCCCTCCTACCTCACCTCCCTTCTCTCCTTCTACTGCCCAGCCCGCACCCTCCGCTCCTCCACCACCAATCTCCTCACTGTACCTCGCTCTCGCCTGTCCCGCCATCGACCCCCGGCCCACGTCATCCCCCGGGCCTGGAATGCCCTCCCTCTGCCCATCCGCCAAGCTAGCTCTCTTCCTCCCTTCAAGGCCCTGCTGAGAGCTCACCTCCTCCAGGAGGCCTTCCCAGACTGAGCCCCTTCTTTCCTCTCCCCCCTCGTCCCCCTCTCCATCCCCCCCGTCTTACCTCCTTCCCTTCCCCACAGCACCTGTATATATGTATATATGGTTGTACATATTTATTACTCTATTTATTTATTTATTTATTTATTTTACTTGTACATTTCTATCCTACTTATTTTATTTTGTTGGTATGTTTGGTTCTGTTCTCTGTCTCCCCCTTTTAGACTGTGAGCCCACTGTTGGGTAGGGACTGTCTCTATGTGATGCCAATCTGTACTTCCCAAGCGCTTAGTACAGTGCTCTGCACATAGTAAGCGCTCAATAAATACGATTGATTGATTGATTGATTGATTGATAAATGCTGTGGGGCTGAGGGAGATGTGAATAAAGGGAGCAAATCAGGGCAATGCAGAAGGGAGTGGGAAAAAATAAAATTAGGGCTTAGTCAGGAAGGCCTCTTGGAGGATATGTGCTTTCAATAAGGCTTTCAAAGTGGAGAGAGTAATTATCTGCCTGATCATCATCAATCGTATTTATTGAGCGCTTACTATGTGCAGAGCACTGTACTAAGCGCTTGGGAAGTACAAATTGGCAACATATAGAGACAGTCCCTACCCAACAGTGGGCTCACAGATGTTCCAGGCCAGAGGTGGTGGTTGGCGAGAGGTCAGCAGTGAGGTATTTAAGAGCAAGGTACAGTGAGTAGGTTGGCATAAGAGGAGCAAGGTGTGTGGGCTGGGTTGTAGAAGGAAAGCGGCAAGGCAACGTACGAGGGACCAGGTGATTGAGTGCTTTAAAGCCAATGGTAAGGAGTTCCTGTTTGTTTGATGAGGAGGTGAATGGGTAACCACTGGAGATTCTTGAGGAGTGGGGAAACATGGACTGAACGTTTTTGTGGAAAAATGGTCCGGGCACCAGAGTGAAGTATGGACTGGAGTGGGGAGAGACAGGAGGCAGGGAGGTCAACCAGGAGGCTGGTATAGTAATCAAGACAGGCTAGGATAAGTGCTTGGATTATTGTGCTATCAGTTTGGATGGAGAGGAAAGAAAAGATTTTAGTGATGTTGTGAAGGTTGAACCTGCAGGATTTAGTAATAGATTGAATATGTGGGTCAAATGAGAGAGAGGAGTCAAGGATAATGGGCTTGTGAGACAGGAAGAATAGTGGTGCTATAATAATAATAATGATGGTATTTGTTAAGCACTTACTATGTGCGAAGTACTATTCTAAGCGCTGGGGGATACAAGGTGATGAGGTTGTCCCAAGTGGGACTCACAGTCTTAATACCCATTTTACAGATGAGGTAACCGAGGCACAGAGAAGTTAAGTGGCTTGCCCAAGGCCACACAGCTGACGAGTGGCGAAGCCGGGAATTGAACCCATGACCTCGGACTCCCAAGCCCGTGCTCTTTCCACTGAGCCACGCTGCTTCTCTACAGTGATGGGAAGATCGGGGGATGACAGCTTCTGGGTGAGAAAATAAGGAGTTCTGTTTTGGACATGTTAAGTTTGAGGTGTCAGTGGGACATCCAAGTAGAGAGGTCTTGAAGCACTTAGAACAGTGATTCGCACATAGTAAGCGCCTAACAAATGCCATCATTAGTATTATTATTCTTGAAGGTAGGAGGAAATGAGAGACTGCAGAGAAGGAGAGAAACAGCATCAGAGAGCTTTAGGAAAATATCTGGTTGCACATTTTGGTTGTAATTTAGAGTGACTTACTTGTTATGACTTTGATCAACCCTCACTGGACTGAGACTAGGTTGAGGTGTAATCTGGCATGGTGTAATGGATAGAGCTTGGGCCTGGGAGCCAGAAGGTCATGGGTTCTAATCCTGGCTCCGCCACTTGTCTGCTGTGTGACCTTGGGCAAGCCATTTCACTTCTCTAGGCCTCAGTTACCTCATCTGTAACATTGAGATTGTGAGCCTAACATGTGACCGGGACTGTATCCATCCTGATGCGCTTACATCTACCCCAGCACTTCGAACAGTGCCTGACACATAGTAAGTGCTTAACAAATCTTATTATTATTATTATGTATTTATAAATACATAATATAAATACATAATACATAATATATATACCTGTATATATGTATATATGTTTGTACATATTTTTTACTCTATTTATTTATTTAATTTATTTGTACATATCTATTCTATTTATTTTATTTTGTTAGTATGTTTGGTTTTGTTCTCTGTCTCCCCCTTTTAGACTGTGAGCCCACTGTTGGGTACGTACTGTCTCTATATGTTGCCAATTTGTACTTCCCAAGCGCTTAGTACAGTGCTCTGCACATAGTAAGCGCTCAATAAATACGATTGATGATGATGATGATGATAAATGTATCTATGGAAGTATATAAAGCAAATGTAAAACGGTAGCCAGCACATTCTTAGCCAGTACAATTTCAAAGTACTATGTGATTTCCATTGAAAGTGGCTAAGATAATTTGGTCATGTCTTGAGCCTTGGTTAAACAATTTATGGACTTTTATGTGATGTCATATAAAATATGGAATTATGTAGCTCTATACTGAGCTCTCATCTCTTTGATACCTCCTCCAGTAAATCCTGCTACCCTCATTCTTTCTCCTGGATCCTGATATGGGGGAAAATGATCTAAAGCCAGGCAGGAAAGTTTTTTATTACATGCAAGACATAATAATTTTCTTATAAATCCATCATAATAATAACTGTGGTATTTGTTAATCACTTACTATGTGGTAAGCACTGTACTAAGCACAGGGGTAGATATAATTAGGCTGGACCCGGTCCCCATTCTTCGGGGGCTTATAGTCCAAGTAGAATGGAGAACAGGTATTGAATTCCCATTTAACAGATAAAACAGAAGCACAAGAAGTTAAGTACTTTTTCCCAAGATCACACGGAAGGCAAGGAGCAGAACCTAAATTAGAACACAGATATCTGATTCCCAGGCCTGTGCTCTTTCCACTAGACCATGCTGCTTCTCCCCAAAGATCAATGTTTCCTTAGAAGGTGAAGACAGTAAAAAGCACTTATTGAGTGTTTATTTTGTGCAGTGCATCATACAAATTCCGTGTGGATTGTAGGGTTTTGTCTGATTTGATAAGATCATTTTTAAAAAAATTAAGGCTAACCTCCCCTCCCTCACAAAAAGACCCAAAATTTAAATTTAAAACTTGGGGGAAAAAATGTTTTTCTTAACCACTTCATTGCCAAAATAATATACTGCTAATCCTCATTCCGCAATGGTCAATTTAAGTCCACTTAGTTCATTTTTGTGATAAATTAATTGCTATTGCCTCCACTGTCATCAATAGAATCAACATGTATTTTGGAATATACTATCTAGAAGGTTTGGTCATTTTAAGGTGCAATATATATTGCATCTTTTAGACTGTGAGCCCACTGTTGGGTAGGGACTGTCTCCATGTGTTGCCAACTTGTTCTTCCCAAGCACTTAGTACAGTGCTGTGCACACAGTAAGTGCTCAATAAATATGATTGATTGATTGAAGAGTTTTCCTTTTCCCTACTCTTAAGAGTCTGAAGTTTCCTTAAAGCTGTGGTGTTTGTAAAGAATTTTCCATGTGCCAAGATCTGTAATAAATGCTGGGATTAATCTTTAGTAACTATACCCATGGTTGATTTTTGATTGTTTCCTATGTGTCATCATTTTTGCTCCAGTATATAGCCTTCACCTGAAAACCATGATAGGTTGTTGTTGAGATGTAGTTTCATACTGAAGCCACAAACCCCAAATTAAGCAAGGTTTCTTTAAAACTGCCATATATGTAAACACGTAATTGTGATGTTGAACTTTTTTTAGCCATTAACTTCTTTTGCAAATGATAGAAACGAGTAATATTATTGAAGAAATAAATTAATTAATGGTATTTATTGAACACTTTCTGTGTGCAGACCACTATACTAAGCACTTGGAAGAGTACAATAAAATCGAGTTGGTAGACATGTTCCTTGCCCAAAAGGAGTTTACAATCTAGAGGGGGAGACAGACATTAATATAAATAAATACATTACGGTTATGTCCATGAGTGCTGTGGGACTAAGGACAAGATGAATATCAAGTTCTTAAAGCGTATAGATCCCAGTGCATAGGTGATGCAGAAGGGAAAGGGAGAATGGGAAAAGAGGGCTTAATTGAGGAAGGCCTCTGGACTGTAAACTCCCTCTGGATTTAAGCTCATTTTGGTCAGAGAATGTGTCTGCCAACCTTTTGCATTATATTATCCTAGGCGCTTAGTATAGTTTTCTGCACATATTAAGGTCTCAATAAATACCATTGATGATGCTTATGTTGATGATGATGAAGGCCTCTTGGAAGAGATGTGATTTTAATAAAAATTTGAAGGTGAGAAAAATCTGTTTAGGAGTGGGAGGAAGTTCCAGGTCAGAGGGAGGTTGTGGTTAAGGGGTTAGCAGTGAGAAAGACGGGACTGAAGTACAGTAAGTGCTGTATGAAAAATACAAACTAAAATTTAAAGTTTAAGCCCAGAGTTCACTCTAATTAAAAACAAATAAAAGTAGAGAATTACTCCCCAAATTATATATTGTTTTTAATTTGGAAAAAAACATACCTTATGTAAAAACACACTTCATGTGCAGAGATAAATACACAAATCTATGCCTTTGAGAAGCAGCATGGTCTGGTGGAAAGATCCCAGGACTGAGAGTTAGAGGGCCTGGGTTCTAATCATTCATTCATTCAATTGTATTTCTTGAGCGCTTACTGTGTGCAGAGCACTGTACTAAGTGCTTGGGAAAGTACAATATGGCAATAAAGAGGGACAATCCCTGCACACAATGAGCTCACAGTCTAGAGGGAGTTCCCAGCTCCAATTCTAGCTCCACTACTTGTCTGATGTGGGGCAAGTCACTTAACTTCTCTTTACCTTAGTTAACTCATCTGTAAAATGGGGATTAAGACTGTGAGCCCTATGTGGGACAGGGATTGTGTCCAACATGATTAACTTGCATTTACCCGAGAACTTTGAACAGTGCTTGAGACATAGTAAGTGCTTACCAAGTACTATTATTATTATTTTTATTACTATATCCAACCTGATATCTTGTATCTTCCCCAGGGCTTAGTACAGTAACTTGCACATAGTAAGCACTTAACAAATATTTTTAAAAGGAGCTTATAACACAGAGGAAAGCAACAAAAATGAGATCCAAAGCACAAACAAAAATTCATGGTAAAATATACAAAACACATATATCAAAAAAGTGCATTACTGACCCAAGACAAAAATGGCATTGTGTGTAACACTAGATGTAAAGATATTCATATAATCTGTGGAATATTGAAGTGATTGGATTGAGTGGAGTCAAGCATGGATTATCTGGAAAGGTTTCATGGGACCGATAAGTTTTTTACATGTTTTTGAGAAGGGAAGGGGCATGATATAATAAAGAGAATGGTGGAAGGCATTCAGGCAGAAGAGAAGGTGTATGTAAAGGCTCAGAGGCAAAAGTGTTAAGTGCAGAGATAATGAGCAAATTAGTTTGGAAGAGATGGAGAGTGTGGGCTGGGACAAGTTAGGAGATGAAATGCAGTTGAAAGAAGGGAGACAGAGTGAGGCTCATAACTAGTGAATTCATTCTAGTTATTGCTCTGCCACTTGTTTGCTGGGTGACTTAGAGCTAGTCACATAACTATTCTGTGCCTCAGTTTCCTCACCTGTAATAAAAAAAATTCTGTTCTCCCTCCCTCTGGGAATGTGAGCCCTTGTGGGGCAGGGAATGTTTCTGATCTTGTATCTTTCCTAGTGCTTGGCACATAGAAAGAGTTTAAATCAGTAATAATAATAAAAATGGCATTTATTAAGCGCTTACTATGCGCAAAGCACTGTCCTAAGCGCGGGGAGGCTACAAGGTAATCAGTTGTCTCATGGGGGGTTCACAGTCAATCCCCATTTTACAGATGAGGTAACTGAGGCACAGAGAAGTGAAGCGATTTGCCCAAAGTCCCATAGCTGACAATTGGCAGAGCCGGGATATGAACCTATCACCACTGACTCCAAAGCCCGTGCTCTTTCCACTGAGTCACGCTGCTTCAGTACCATCATTATTATTATTTTAGTAGCGTAAATGGTAGCCACATAAAAAGGGGGGATTTTACCAGTCCATTTATTTAGATACCTCGTAAATTGCTGAAAAGTAGTATTCCTTAGGAGGCAGTTTGTCTCGTGCCTCCCTAGTGGCATCAACTGGGTGCAATGAACACTTTCCATCCTTTTGATAGTCCATGTTTCTTTGTACTTTGCTCCTTCCTCCAGCCTGGTTCCATCCTCGGAAGTGCGATACACTCCCTCTTTCTCGAGAATTCACTTGTACAACTTACACTGTGAACCCCATGTGGGACAGGGACTGTGTCTGACCAAATTAACTTGTATCTACCCTACCACTCAGAACAGTACTTGACAGTAAGTGCTTAACAAATACATCATTATTATTACTATCATTCTTATTCTTAATGACAATAATAAAATTACCAATACAATATTTGATAAACTTTGCACAGGACTGTTCTCAAAGAAAGTAGGGATGGTGTGGAACAGAGTGGCTCAGCAGAAAGAGCCTGGGTTTGGGAGTCAGAGGTCATCGGTTCAAATCCCGGCTCTGCCAATTGTCAGCTGTGTGACTTTGGGCAAGTCACTTCACTTCTATGTATATATGTTTGTACATATTTATTACTCTATTTATTTATTTATCTTGTACATATCTATTCTATTTATCTTATTTTGTTAGTATGTTTGGGTTTGTTCTCTGTCTCCCCCCTCTATCAATCAATCAATCAATCAATCAATCGTATTTATTGAGCGCTTACTATGTGCAGAGCACTGTACTAAGCGCTTGGGAAGTACAAATTGGCAACACATAGAGACAGTCCCTGCCCAACAGTGGGCTCACAGTCTAAAAGGGGGAGACAGAGAATAGAACCAAACATACCAACAAAATAAAATAAATAGGATAGAAATGTACAAGTAAAATAAATAAATAAATAAATAGAATTTATTCTAGACTGTGAGCCCGCTGTTGGGTAGGGACTGTCTCTATGTGTTGCTGACTTGTACTTCCCAAGTGCTTAGTACAGTACTCTGCACACAGTAAGCACTCAATAAATACGACTGATTGATTGACTCTCTGTTCCTCAGTTCCCCCATCTGTAAAATGGGGATTAAGACTGTGAGCCCCACGTGGGACAACCTGATCCCCTTGTATCCTCCCCAGCGCTTAGAACGGTGCTTTGCAAATAGTAAGCGCTTAACAAATGTCATCATCATTATTATTCTTAGAACAAGATTAACCATGTGGATTGCATTGATTAGGAGAACTCCAAGAAAATGAAAAATACTTTGGTTATCACTAAGAAGGACTTTGAAAATAAAGGTAAAAATAGGTTTTTCCTGCTCTATAAAAACCTTTTAATGCCTGCTCAGAGAATATTGTGCACAAGCCTATCCCTGAATCTTTGGAAAGACATAATACAGCTGGGGAAGGTGTGGAGACATCAGGATAATCAGGGAGGATAGAACAATAGTAATCATGGTGGTGGTGGTAGTAGTAGTACAAGTATTCTAAGTTTTGGGGAAGAAATACATAGATGAGCTACAGACATGGTATCTGTGCCTGAGGTGGTGGGGAGGAGGGCAACAGGCACATAAAGGAAGTCAAACAAAGGTACAGAAGACATGTCTTGTCTTATGCTGTTAAGTTGTTTCCAACCCATAGAGACACCATAGACATGTCTTCCACAATGCCCCACCTCCATCTGCAATTGTTCTCTGCAATTGTAGAGTTTTTTTAGTAAGAATATGGAAGTGGTTTCCCATTTCCTTCTTCTGTGCAGTAAACTTGAGTCTCTGCCCTTAACTCTTTCCCATGCCACAGCTGCCCAGCACAGGTGAGTTTTGACTTGTAGCTGATAGCCTTCCACTCACTAGCCTCTGCCCAAGCTAGGAATGGAATGGGCATGCCTCCGCTTGACCCTCCCGTAGTCGAGACTGGTAGAGTACTGGAAACTTTCCAGGTGCGTTCCTGGGAGGGGACAGAAGACATAGTCGATAACAAATATGAAAGGAGCAGAAGAATTTAAGGACTCACCATAGCTCAGACCAACAGTCGCAGAAGTCACAGCTTCTCAACATTCTGTAAGTTCGGAAGGTTACACTACCATCATCATCATCAATCGTATTTATTGAGTGCTTACTGTGTGCAGAGCACTGTACTAAGCGCTTGGGAAGTACAAATTGGCAACATATAGAGACAGTCCCTACCCAACAGTGGGCTCACAGTCTAAAAGGGGGAATGGTCAAGTCCTTCCCCAGGACGGAGAAAAGTCCTTCCTTTTAGACTGTGAGCCCAATGTTGGGTAGGGACTGTCTCTATATGTTGCCAATTTGTACTTCCCAAGCGCTTAGTACAGTGCTCTGCACATAGTAAGCACTCAATAAATACGATTGATGATGATGATGATGATGACGGAGCAGGGAACTCAGGGAATCCTGCTGTCCCAGGGGAGGGGCAGCATCTGAACCCTGGGCAGCAGACAAAAGGAGAATGGTGGCTGGCTCAGACGGTTGTCAGTAGTTGAATTCTTCCCAGCTGAAACAGGGACCACGGGTACCCCAGTGAGAAGTATGAGAATAGAATGAGGAAACTAAGCTGCTTCAGTCTGGAAAGGTGATGGACGAGAGGAACCACATTTAAAGTATACAGAATTATGAAGGGTGTGGTTACGATCTGAGATGTCAACATTTCATTTCGAGATAGAGGGCAAAATTGGGCAGAGATTTCAGGAGGGCATGGGGACCAGGGAAGGGATAGGCTTCAAAGAACTAATGGACCAGAAAGCCACCATCTGGGGTCTTTTCTGCCTTGTTTGGACAGTCTCAAATAACGCCTAATGGTCAGGATTGTTGTCCACCAAATCCCGAAGCAACAGATGGACATAGCATCCATCGAAGCTTGAAGTTGGTACATTCAGAAGAAACAAAGGAAAACATTTCTTCACATAGCAGGTGGTATGTATTACACTTTGTTACCTCAGGAAGTTGTACAGGTTGAAACTATAGGTAGATTCAAGAAAAGTTCTCCTAAGCTCCTTGAGATCAGGGGTCATGTCATGTATTATACTATCCAAGCGTTTAGTACCGCACCGTAATGACACTCAATAATTACTATTGATTGATAAGAATTCCATAATAGGCTACTAGAGGGGAAAATTAGGATGAGAGACAACAATTAGTGATAGATGGTATATCACCAAACATTTATCTATCAATCAGTCAGTGGTATTTATTGAGAGCTTACTATGAGATGAGCACTGTACTAAGCACTTGGGAGAGTGCCTTCCCAGACTGAGCCCCTTCCTTCCCCTCCCCCTCGTCCCCCTCTCCATCCCCCTCACCTTACCTCCTTCCCTTCCCCACAGCACCTGTATATATGTATATATGTTTGTACATATTTATTACTCTATTTATTTTGCTTGTACATATCTATTCTATTTATTTTATTTTGTTAGTATGTTTGGTTTTGTCTCCCCCTTTTAGACTGTGAGCCCACTGTTGGGTAGGGACCGTCTCTATATGTTGCCAATTTGTACTTCCCAAGCGCTTAGTACAGTGCTCTGCACACAGTAAGTGCTCAATAAATATGATTGATGATGATGATGAGAGTATGGTGTACAGTGCAACAGAGTTGGTAGACACATTTCCTGCCCCAAAGTGCTTACATTAAAACAGGTGTTAATCTACGAATCAAGCAAAAACTCCTCACTCTCAGCTTCAAGGCTGTCCATCACCTCGCCCCCTCCTACCTCACTTCCCTTCTCTCCTTCTACAGCCCAGCCAGCACCCTCCGCTCCTCTGCCACAAACCTCCTCACTGTGCCTCGTTCTCGCCTGTCCTGCCATCGACCCCTGGCCCACATCTTTCCCCTGGTTTGGAATGCCCTCCCTCTACACATCCGCCAAACTAGCTCTCTTCCTCCCTTCAAAGCCCTACTGAGAGCTCACCTCCTCCAGGAAGCCTTCCCAGACTGAGCCCCCTTTTTCCTCTCCTCCTTCCCATCCCCACCACCCTACTTCTTTCCCCTCCCCAGAGCACTTGTATATATTTGTACAGATTTATCACTCTATTTTACTTGTACATATTTACTATTCTATTTATTTTGTTAATGATGTGCATATAGCTATACTTCTATTTATTTTGATGGTTTTGACACCTGTCTACATGTTTTGTTTTGTTGTCTGTCTCCCCTTTCTAGACTGTGAGCCCATTGTTGGGTAGGGACTGTCTCTTTATGTTGCTGACTTGTACTTCCCAAGCGCTTAGTACAGTGCTCTGCACACAGTAAGCATTCAATAAATATGATTGAATGAATGAGTGCAGTCATTACACATAATTACACATACACATTACATAATACACATACACATTACATACATAATTACACATACACATTCATCTGATAGGACAGATGAATTCTGGACTAGATGAACCATTTGTTTAATCAATCAATCAATTACATTTATTGAGCGCTTACTATGTGCAGAGCGCTGTGTAAGTGCTTGGGAGAGTTCAATACAACAGAATTAGCAGACCCATTCCCTGCCCATAAAGAGCTTAGAGTCTAGTTGGGTAGATAGACATTAATATGAATAAAGTGTTTGATCCAGCAATAGCAGTCAGATGCTGATCTAAGAGGGAAAATTAAGGAAATTAAAGACAGCCAGTTCTCCCATGGGCTTAGTACAGGGCTCTGCACACAGTAAGGCTCAATAAATACCATTGATTGATTGTAAAGGGGTCAACTGACCACCGTATTTGTAGCACAGAAATCAACCACCCCAAAGACTGACCCTGCAAGGAAGATACCAGTTGCACTAAGGGCAAAAAGTAGAATGGAAAATCCTGAATGAAATTGGCATTTCTCTGTGAAGAAATCCAATTCTGAACCATTAGGTACTTGCTTGCTATAGAATGTTATTGTACAGTTCACACAAAAGAACCTTAGGTGCTTGTTAAGAGAAAAGCCCTAAAATGGTAGTGCGATTCTTAGAATTAATGGTCTCTATTGATTTGTTGAAATTATGAAAAGAGAGAACTATTTACAGAATTCAAAAGTGTGAAATTAGCAAGAGGAAACAAATGTAATTGAAAAAACTTTCAAATAGTAAGCAGATGGAATCTTTTATCAACTGGCTACCCTACTGCACTTTGGCACTTCAGCATTACCTTTTCTTCTATTAGCAATCTTTTAAAGTAGTTTTCTTGAAAGTTTAATCAGTTCCAGTCTAAATAGGATGAAGTTTAAACAGTTGTCTTTATAGCCTTGTTAGGATATTAATAGTTGACTTTTTCTAATTTTAATCTAACCATTGAGGCAAAAAACAGCAGTTGTGAAAATGGACACATTAATGGAAATTTTCAAGTGATATTTCCTAGTAATCTCATCAAGTTATCAAGTCTTCATGGAAATCTGCATGTGTTTCTGTTGGAGGAGCAGAGAAATCATTCATAGTCTAGGACAGCTAAGATTCTTCCTAAAACTCAGTAAGCTGCAACCATAATCAGTAGTTTTTAGCGGAATAATAATAGTTACAATAATAACAATGGCATTTACTAAGCAATTACTATATGCTAAGCACTGGTATGTTTACAAAATAATCTAGTAGGAATCATAAATATAGGAACTTTTAAAATAATAAAAATAGTAACTACTTTTTCTCAGAAAAATAACACTAAAACATGCAAACACTGAACAGTTTAATGATCAATCCCCACTATTCAGAAAGTACTCTTTTAGTGAGTTGATATTTTCATATGAATATTACTGTTTATTTTGGATGACACATGACATTTTTATTTCCTTTTTAAGTGACTGAATTTTATGTTGCATAAAGTACACATAGGACACATAAAGGTTATACACACATTCTTTTAAAATAATACAACTAATTGAAATAATTTTAAAAGGCTAAATATTAGTAAAGCAGCAATATGCATCTGAACGGCAGTTTCTCTCCAATGCATTTGTTAAAATCCGAACTAAGCCCTAGACTCTGTAGTTTTTTAGAGTTGCAGTTGCATCATGCTAGTTAAATGTGTTTTAAGTAACTAATCAGGCAGCCTTTTAATATAGAATTTTAGGTTCATTAGAACAAAAGGATGCACTTTTCACGACCTTGGAAGCCTGTGACCATTGGAAGATAAAAAGGTTGGTGACACTAAGGAAAACTATTGTCCAGAAAAATAAGCCTCTCCAAGGGGCACCAGGAATCCACAATAAAATCCCTGTTTCCAAGAAAATTCAGGCATTTCCATCAAAAAAGACTGGTAAGATAAATAGAATGTCCTCATAAGCCACAGGTTCTTAATAATGCAAAATGACTAAGTCCACCGTAAACAAAGAACCAAGAAAAACTAACATCTACTAACTCAAGTTTCTCAAGACCCAGGTCATGACCTAAAGTCTGGTCACAAAGGTAACTCAGAAGCATTCGCTTTTACCGAAACTGCTAGGAGCTTATTTTGGGGACATATAGTTACCCCTGTGTAGGTTCTGGAAATCAGGTGATTATGGAGGACTCTTTCTGTTCATAAAATTTTTAAAAAGTATCCCTTGTCTACTACTTTTAAATCGTATCAAAGCATTCTAGTTATCAAAAGCATCTATAATTGTTATTAGTTTAATGTGAAAATGTTTAAATGATCAGCTACCAGAAAAGGGATGACAGGAAACTCTCTGAAATATGAAGTCACCCCCAATTTAGCCTACATTTTCTATTATTTTCGCACCAGTAACTTAAGCGCAACCAGTGTATATTTCCTTCTATTTTCAATCCTCTAGGAGGCAGGAGTCAACTATTTTGTTACACAAGATAAACAAAGTTGCTGCTACACCACACGCTTTCTTAACCATCAGTGCTTCCAGAATTCGTTTGTGGTTTCTGGAAAACAGCAAGTTTTCCACATAAGCCTTTATTAGTTATTGTTGCCATTAATCATACACTGCTGAAGGTGGTGGTAAGATTTTTTTACAATAGTAAAATGGTTACTAGAAAAAAGGAGTCTATCCTACAACTTAAACAGATTCTTTCATTCTTTTATTTAGAGTTTTTCCCAGGGAAGATAAGAAATATACACCAGCTTTTATGGTTCTTAAAAGTATTTTCGTGTTACATTTTCCAAATCAATCAAAAGAAGAAGTCAAATATCTTGCAAAATGAATCGATTTTTTAAAAAAGTTCTGTTTAGTAATAGCTCTGAAAGGTTTAGACTGTCACTGCTAAGGAGCTTTTCTGCTTTGGGACCAGCATTATAACTTCTTTAGTATTTGTTCGCTGAAGCGTGAGAGGGCAAAAAAACCACATCCTTTTATCTCCTGAGAGGTTTTTAAAATAAATTTTTTTTCAAACGTTACTAATTTGGTTGACAACAAAAATATGCTGATTTCATTTTATTAGATGAACAGCTTATTGCCCAGTTTTTATGGTTAGGGAGGAGTTTAGTATTCCGGTGTAGTTTCATTGTTTTCACTGAATTTTTGAAACATAAATACAGTCAGAAAGACTACGATTTTGGAAGAAATCATGTGTGTTTGATAATGCATCAGTATTTGTTCCACTTAAGTGAAAACATTTCAATTTTTAGCCAACTTTTCCACTCTGAATTACTCAAACCAGAAGAACATTCTGACTTTTAGTTCATTTTTGAAACGAATCTTTATAAAATACCGCGGCTGCTATAGAATTTTGGCTGAAGAAATGCCTTAATTCAAGCATAAAAACTAGTTAAGTGTAAAAACTAGTTATGGGTAGGTTCTCCCCATTGATCAATCAGGCTACCAGTGTTCGTTTAAAGGAAATAAACCAATCCAATCTATATATTTTGGGTCTCCTAAATTAGACCATTTTGTGAACAGTGTCACTGCTTTATTAAATATACAACATGGGCAATAATACAGTAAATGGTCCCCCATAGAGTTAATGTTCCTCCAAAATGACTTATCTGGGAGCAAAGTAGACTGTTACTGCAGCCTAAGATTTGCCCTGTGGGTTTAGAACAGTGTTTGGCATGTAGTAAGTGCTTAACAAATGCCATCATTATTATTATTACTATTAAAATACTTGTGTCTTCAATGTTTTTAGATGATCCATTAGTTCTTCACTGATGCAATCCTTGACTTTTATAAACTAAAATTCCTAAACCTTGAGGTTAAAATTTAATTTTAAATTATTTGACAACAGACACAAACTTTAAAGCTTTTGCCATTAACATGAATGACTGGTGCAAAGATCTCACGAGGCAGGGGTGAGAGTTTCTCTGGTCCAACCTTGATTTAATCAGTAGAGAATTGTGTTACCTTCAAATAATTTGATTTGAAAAAGAATGGAGTTTTTCCAAAGGTACGCTTAGACCCTGTATTTTATAGGCTAGTGCATCGTGCCTACACCACTATGTAGTAAACAATGACTTAGTGGTCTGAAAGAGTTAATGCTCCCCCAAAGTTCCCAATTTACTAGGAAATAACTTTAGGTTCTGGATGAATTGGGTTCCATACCCTTTCTAAATACTGCCATTCAATCTTCAAAATAATCCTGTCTCTACAAAATTTAGCAAGGCTGCTGAACTTTGAAGCCATATTATTTAGTCTCTATAGACTGTGTTCAGTCAATCAATAGTATTTATTGAGTACCTACTGTTTGTAGAGAACTGCACTAAGCACTTGAGAGAATACATTACGATTCTTGGAAGATACATTACATATCTATTCTATTTATTTTATTTTGTTAATATGTTTGGTTTTGTTCTCTGTCTCCCCCTTTTAGACTGTGAGCCCACTGTTGGGTAGGGACTGTCTCTATATGTTGCCAATTTGTACTTCCCAAGCGCTTAGTACAGTGCTCTGCACATAGTAAGAGCTCAATAAATACGATTGATGATGATGATGTTTATGAATAGGATACACTATTTCTGTCCCTAAGTAGTTTACAATTTAATGAGCGAGACAAACATAAAATTATAGTTAGGAAGCTAAAGAGAATAGAAATATGTGTAAGTGAATGAATAAGTGCTTAAGCAGTAGAGTATGTGAGTCAATATGTGAGTCAAATGCTACAGGTAGCTGTGAATACACAGTGCTGAGATTTTTTTTATGGTACTTAAGTGCTTATTACGTGCCAGGCACTGAATTAAGTATTGGGGTAGATAGAAGATAATTAGGTTGGACATAGTCCATGTCCCAGTAGGGCTCACAATCTAAATCGGAGGGAGGAGGATTTAATCCCCATTTTACAGATGAGGTAAGTGAGGCACCAAAAAGTTAAGTGACATGCCCAGTGTCACAGAGCGGACAAGTGGCAGAGCTGGATTAGAACCCAGGTTCTCTGTCTCCTAGATGTGGGCTCGCTCTTCTAGGTCATGCTGTTTCTCAGATGGTAGTTCCAGAGCAAGAGTAGGCAAGGAATTCCCACAGGCAAGATACAGCCTATCAGTCAATTTAATCCAACCACTAAGGCCAGGCTGCTATTTTATACACAGTTCCGCCTTCAGAACTCCTGTCTAACACTAAGCTTGTCAGAGATGCAGTCAGCAGTCCTGCATACTGCAGCTCCAACAACAGGTAGAGGCAGAAGTTACTGATTGAGTCTGGGTCTCTAGAAACCAGGTAGGATCTCCTCAAGAAGTTCAAAAACTTTCTCTTTACAAGCCCTCTTCCTCCTCCTGATAAAGCCCGTGTATGACCTTTGCCACACTTCAAAATCTGTCCTTCTGGCTAATATAATCACCCATACCTGTTCTTAAGTTAGGTAACCAGATATCCCAGAATCAGTGGGATGACCCTGCTTTTGGGGTGTAGGTGAAGACCTCTTGGAGGTGTGGGTGGCTACCTGGTCTTTCTGGATCATTGATGGGATAATATGTCTTCCACCCGTATCCAACAATAGCCCACAAGGACAAATTCCAGGGTAGCTAGGTAGCTGGGGTTGATGCCAGGCTCTGGCTACCACTGCTATCCACCACGGCTATCCACCACTGCCTCTTCCTCAGCTTGGCTGGCGGGGATACTGGAAGATGAAGGTGTCTTTAGTAAAAGTTTTGCCTGGCCCTCTGGGCGAGGCAGAACTCCTAGGTACAGGTGATGGTGGCATCAGCCCTAGAAACCCTAGAAAAACTGTTGGATCTACTTAGTGATGGTGGCAGCCTGGCTCCTGGGATCTCCTGGGCCTGGAAAGCCGTGGGAAACCCTAGCTATTACTACAGAGGTGGTAAATTTATCTCACCCTCTTTCCCCTTTATTGTCCCCTGTCCCTTCTTTCTTTCTCCATTTCAGCCCCTCTCCTTTCCACTGTTTCCCTTCTGTGCCCTCTCTATTTTCTTTTCCCCTCTTCTCTTTTTCTTTTTCTTACTTTCTTTTCTCTTCCCCTCCCTTGTCCCCCTCCCCTAGTTCTCTCTTTAACTCTCTGTACATTTTTTAAGGCTATCCCACTAAGCTGACAGGAAATTTTCTCACGTCTCTGTAAAGTGTTGCTTTCCAAACCTTACAGATGGGAGACACACACACCCTTACAACATGGGTACTAATAGGGTGTCCACAGATGGATCTCATACCTTCCTCCTTTCCAGTCTGTTTCCCTAGATGTTTCCCTCTAGACTGTAAGCTCAGTGGACAGCGAATTTATCTACCAACGCTGTTCTATTGTACTCTGCACACAGTAAGCACTCAAGAAATACAACTGATTGACTGATTGAAGCTCGCCTGCAAATGTATGGGAAAACCAAGCTGGTGTCAAGGTGAAACTCTCAGAACACAAGTTTCTTTGGAGTTTCCCCCAACACACAAACTGTGGAGCTCTGTTCTAAAATGTGTTTCCCACGTCAAAAATGGATGTAACCTTGTTCTCCAGCATAACAAACTTACCGTCATTTTCCAGGGCAGTATCCACAAAAGAGGTTCTGGGGAACAGCTGGTGCTGCAGAAGAGTTGTAATACTGATATAGCAAATGAACATAAACAATTGAAATAAATTAGTAAAGGGCTTCTTTTAAAAATAATAATAATAATGAAGATGATGATGACATTTGTTAAGCTCTTACTATGTGCCAAGCACTGTTCTAAGTGCTGGGGTAGAGACAAGGTAATGAGGTTGTCTCACATGGGATTCACAGTCTAAATCCCCATTTTACAGATGAGGTAACTGAGGCACAAAAAAGTCAAGTGACTTGCCCGAAGTCACACAGCTGACAAGTGGCGGAGGTGGGATTACAACCCATGACCTCTGACTCCCAAGCCCGGTTTCTTTCCACTGAGCCATGCTGCTCCTACAACTGGATAGTTCCTTGATTAGGTACATTCATTTTCTTCATCAGAACATTGGGTCTTCTGAACTAGTTTCTTTTAGCAAATCTATGTGATTTTCTTTAACTAGATATCAATATTCACTAGAATCCTTTCATTTTTTTTTTCCTTTTAGGTCTTTTAAACTTGTACAATAAACAGATACATTTATTTCACTTTTAAGAAAAAGGGAACTTCACAGGCAGCTGGAAAAATATGAGAGCGCTTGGTTTAAAGACATCTGAAAATGTTCTCAGTCCCATTTGTCTTTCTCTAAGCCCAAAATGGGTCAAGAGAGTTTTCCTTGATTTAAGTACGTTGCTTTGTGACCACGTAGACAGACATTATTATTGTTTGAAACAGTTCTTTTCTTTAACATTTGTTAATGAAAATTTTTGGCAAAGAGAAAAAATGGTAACATTCCTAGTGACTCTCTGGGAATCACTCAGCCAATTAATGGTATTTTTTGAGCACTTACTGTTTGCAGAGCACTATGTTAAATGTTCGGGAAGGTCCAAAACGATAGAGTTAGTAGATCTGGTCTCTGCCCTCCAAGAGTTTACAATGTATTGGGAAGCTACTGATGTCATAGTTGTGACCCAATTCGTGGAGCAACTCCTGGAGCAGGATGGAATAAATCCTGGAGGAAAGGAGCACTGATCAACAGCTTCCCTTTTCCCCCATTCACCACAGTGCCATCACAATCACTCCTCCCATTTAAACACATTCATTCAGAGCCCAAGCAGTCTTGCACACCTACAACCACCAACAGAGGCTAATCTACTTCCATAGAGACATCTTCATCTGGGAGGAACCAGAGCAATCTTACCTCTTAGAACTGACAGACGGTGAGTCAAACAAGCTATAACCATCACTAAGCTCCTCCTCTTAGTCTGTCATCTCTTTGTGGTCACGAATTGTGCTTACCTACTCTACTGTATTGTACTCTCTCAAGCACTTAGTGCAGGACTCTGCACAAAGCACTCAAATATCATTGACTGGCTGATGATTAATTTAGTATGCCACTGCCACCATCGCAACTAACTAGGCTGAAATTTGGAGCAGGCCCTCGAAAAGCTGATGCCGGCTACTGGCTAGCCAGTGATGGGGCAGCAACTGCTGGGCTCAGAAACTCACTACTCAGTAGCAGCAAAACAAAATTGAAATTGGCACCCCGCTGCTGGATGTATGATTTTCTGCACCATCCCAGTCAGTCAGCAGCACAGAAGCACCTTCTTTTTAGGGGAAGCAGCATGGTCTAGTGGAAAGAGCACGGGCCCAGGAATCAGAGGACATGGGTTCTATTACCAGCTCTGCCACTTGTCTGCTGAATGACCTTGGACAAATGACTTAACTTCTCTGAGCCTCAGTTCCATCATCTGTTAAATGGGGATAAAAACTATGAGCCTCATGTGGGACAGGGACTGTGTCCAACCTGATTTTAGAACAGTGTTTGACACATAATAAGTGCTTAACAAATATCATAATTATTATTATTAATGGTAGTAGCTATAGTATATTTGACCTCCTTTCTCCTGCTATTGGGACTTGTGACCTCTTTACACTGAAGATGCTGTGGGCAACATCAGCCCCCTGTATGTGCATGAATGTTTGTATTAGTTATGAATTCTGTCCTAAAAGTGAGGAAATGTTAGTCCAAGCCCTTCTTCTCTCCCATGGACACTCTCTAAATCACCCTCCTTGGACTCTAACAGGGAGTCCTGGGGGCTAAGCCTCTGGCCAACAGCAACAGGGTAAGGAAAGACCTATATCATGATTGTCCATGTCTATTTTCTTAACAGTAGAAGCACATTTGATCAGCAGTAACCAACTGCTGAACCTGGGGATATAACCAAATTTAACCCCATGTTCATCGGTACCTTGTGCAATGTGACTTCACCTAAGACTCTTTAGGCACGTTTTGCTGAATTTAGTCATAAAACCTCTCCCTACTGCCACAAACAATTTTGGGATACTTATGCTATTTAAGGAAAAAAGAAACTTTCTGGATGGGCAGTTCAGTAGTAAGCCCAAGGAAAGCACTACATTGTATGATGTTCTACCTAAGTTAGTGAGTGTGTGTGTGTGTGTGTGCGTGCGTGCATGCATGCATGCATGCATGCATTTTCATTCATATGGTTGAGGGAAAAAGAATGGGGAAGGCACCCGGGAAAAAGGAAACTGAGGGGGATTCAGGAAGATTGGGAATGGAGAAGATGCAGAAGAACAGGGTGAGGGTGTGGGATCCAAAGGGAAAGAGTGAGAGATTAAACCTTGCAAAGTTTGGGTGTTTTTCCTTGTAAAATTTAAGGAAGCTGTGCTTCCATTGTTATTTTTTTTATCAAAAGAAAATCATCATGATTATCCATGAAGGGAATCCCTAAACCCAATGTTTTTTTATTCATAGAAAGCTTATTGACTTTTTCAGATTCCTAAAGGGTTTATGGTTTATTTACAACTTTAACCATATCCTGTCCTCCAACCTACAGCTTCAATGTGTCAGATGGTAAACCTATAGGCCAAGACTGTAGAGGGGAAAGCATAAAGCATAAAGAATGCTTTATGAAAAGCATTTTCAGCAGAAAAATCTCATTTTTGAATGAAATTTGAAGGGACAAATAAATTGTCAGTGACAGCACATCTGAGGCTTTTCCACTAGCTTCAGTGCAACCCCGTCATTCATTCATTCATTCATTCAATCGTATTTATTGAACGCTTACTGTGTGCAGAACATTGTACTAAGCACTTTGGAAGTACAAGTTGGCAACATATAGAGACAGTCCCTACCCAACAACGGGCTCACAGTCTAGTTGGGGGAGACAGACAACAGAACAAAACATGTGGACAGGTGTCAAGTCATCAGAATAAATAGAAGTAAAGCTAGAAGCACATCAATAACAAAATAAATAGAATAGTAAATATGTATAAGACGTCATGCTGCCATCACCGTCCTGGGTGGCCTCTGGTAAGTCTTAAGATTTAAGGCAGGCTGGAATCAGTGCAAAGTGCAGCTCATCTGCGTATAGGATGTTTATTTGTTCAATTTGTGCTGGACAGCCCAATTTTCAGCTTTGTCCCCTGTCCAGTATCAATACAACACCGGACATCTTTATCTCTGTTATTTTTTATCTCATGACCAGCCTCCCTCTGCCCTAGATTCAGCCACCATATTCCTTGACCTGGAAGTAACATCTGTGTTCAGAAGGATTTGGGAGGGGTACACAGAGCCTCTGTGGATTCAGGGGCCCCTAGAGAAGTGATCCAGGTTTGGGTGGACGTCTGCAATGTGTTCCTTATGATATCAATAGGGCAGTCCCCTGGTCAATTATCAGCGGGGTCACTGCTTGCAGTTGAGTGGCTCAAGATGAACTGGTATTTTACAGACCAGAATGGGCATGAGGGGCAATGGTTAAAGAGCAGACCTACTTCCCGCCACAATAGTCCCATTCCTCAAACCACATCGCTAGATTGCACCTATGAGGCACGGTTTCCATAAGCGAGCTATGCTCCATGCTTAGTCTGTAGAGGATTCCTTAGGAAAACTACTGGAGTGGCAGGCCCATCTACTCTTTTAACCAGTTCAAGCCAACCCCACCCACTGGTTCAGGGAAAGAGGCAGGAAAAGCTCTGTCGCTCTCGAGGCTCTGCTGCCTGGAAATGGCATCGGCAAGCCCTTAAATTAGAAGAATTGGGGGCCCATGTAATGCACCCACCCCTAAAACTGGCTCTAGGAATCCTACATGCAGAAATGATTCAATGCTAAAACTGCCCTTTTTTCGTTCTATAAATGAAAAAAGTCCGACTATGCTGAATTGTGACAAAAGAGTATTAGCAGCAAACTCTCTTATTTCTAGTTGGCCACCAAACCCTGTACTATTAAAACCAAAGCAAGTTCCATGAAACAGGTTCAAGTGGAACCGTGTAGACACTCTTCTTAAACCCCTATTCCAGAATACCTGTTAAATCAACAATCTTGTTATTAAGGGCTTACTTTGTGCAGAGCACTATACTAAGCACTTGGGAGAGCATACTGTAACAGAGTTGGTAGACATATTCCCTGCCCACAAGGAGCTTACACTCTCTAAGACCTATTTTCACCAGTTTCACAAATATAGGAACAGTTCAATTTAACCCTCAAGACAGTAACATACATTTTCTCCCCAAACTATTGGAAGTGTGCAATATACTAAAGAGTGAATGTTTTTCCTTGCCATGTTACTCTCATGACTTAATTATCATAAACCGATGTAAAGGAATATTTTGTAATTTTGCCTGGATATGAACCCAATGTCTTAAAGCTTTCATATCTCTTCTTTGGACAGGAATCTAGACTAGGCTGTAAATTCCTTGAAGACCAGGATCATGTCTACCAACTACTGTACTATTATTGTCTATTATACTCCAAGTGCCTAGTATCATGCTCTGCACACAGTGAGTGCTCAATAAATACCACTGATGATTTCAATCGTCATAGGTGGAAATCATAACATAGATTCATGGAAATATCTGAAAACAACACTTCACATTAATAAAGGGGCATTTATAAACAGTTATGAATGTGCCCAACATTACGCTTCATTCCTAGTTTTCTATGATTTTCAAATGAAAGGGAGAATTCTCATTTTTTTTCCTGAGGAGTAGCTTCAAAGCGTGAATCAAAGTTGCTTTCAAAGGACATAAAATGACCTGATTTTTCCTTATTTTCAGTATTTGTTGCTTTTGGGAATCATCTTTCACTATAAAATTTGTTTTGTACAACTTGCTTAATTTCAAAAACGATACAAAATCTAATATGAATCAGATTGTAGTTCTATACTCTGAATTAGTACAGCTGAAAATATTTAATATTATTAAGGTCTAGGGAAATCAAATTCAGAATGGGTTCCTTATGCTTATTAACTACTGATCTCAAGTACGGTTTCAATATAGTAAGTTTAATGTAGATTTGGAAACATTCAGAACCACAAAAAAGTTACAGTATTCACAATTCAATACCAAGAGGTAAATTTTGGTATAAACTTGATGAATAGGAAGGTAATAGTCAATTTCAAAGATCCTGTATAGAAAACTAAAGATGTAGAATGTGTGTTAAAGAGTATACATAGAGTATATGAAGTGTTTATGAGATTGTTCAGAATCTGATACTCAAATACATATAAAATCAAAGTACTATTTGAACCATATGAAATTATGTTCCCGGCAATATAACATTTCATCATGTTCTAGGAAAATACAATTCCCCAGAACAAGAGCTGTTTGAACTTCAGTGAGATAAGGACAATTAATTAGCAACAAAGAAGATGGACAACTAAACAGAACAAAATAAAAATTCATTTTTATTTATAGTGAACGAGTAGTCACATTGATAGGTTTTAGATGGTCTGTTTCTTAATAGTTGATTTAACTATATGTGCATTTTTAGCCTCAGTAACATCAAGAGTAATTTCTGAATGCTTTATTGCAATTGCTGAATTTTGAGTTGAAACAAAATATTGAAAGAAGCTTGAACTGAGTAAGTATATTCAATGAATTAAGGTATATATCCAAGTAGGGATTTTCAGTAGAGTAACTGACCAGTTATGTTATGTATTTCAACAATAGAAAGCATGTATTTAACATTCAGATGCACAATAAAACGAACACAAATTTTACTTCAAATCAAGGCAGATGGCAAAAGCAAAAACTTTATATGAAGAATAGACTCCAAAGAATTGAATTGTTAAATGTATATCTCTCCATAAGGGTGCACAATATCATTGTATATTGTCAAAATAAAAAGCCGAGTGTGCTTTTCATTCTTTGTTAAAGTATGAAGAACAGGCAAACCAATGGACATTAACTTTAAAATGAATTTCAAAGCTACAAAGCAAGGAAAATGAATGATGACTTTTAAAAGATTTACAGATTGAGTAAAACTGAAAACAAGTCATTTTAGCTATAGGTATATATTAAAAATAGCTGTTTTTCTGCTGCTTTAAAGTAACCAAAAATTTGTAGTTAGAATAATTTAACATCTTTGTTATAATTCTAGAAATATTTAAATAAATCTTGACCAGAACAATAATTACAAAGACTTACAAAAGATTGTGATAATATTACAGGAAGTTCACATTAAAAGGATTACATTGGCTATCTTAGCTTCCTTCAGCTAATTTTCAACCTGAATACTTACTTCTTAAAATAGTCCTTAAAAATGTGAAATATTTCTGAATTATGATTTCAAATTTGATTTTTGCCCATCATTTTGGTGAAAAAATTCTGATTTTACAGCTATTTCTACTTAATATAATTTGAAAATTGAGTAAAATGGATGAGTCAGCAAATAGTAATGCTAGGACAATCAAAATATTAAATATGGGCATTCATTTAAAAAGGGTGGTAATCATATCTGGTTTATTAGAAAAGTTTCAAATAGTAGAAATCCCAGATAATTTTATAAAGAGTGCAATGACAAACTGGATGGTCTTTCCTGACCTTTTGCGTTACTGCAGCAAAAACTCCAAAAAGGATCATAAACTTCTTCTATTGATACCGCTGTTGTCTGTGTTGGGTTTTCAATTCATTAGAAAAAAAGTCTTTTCGTTGACTTAGGAACATTTCTTAGGCATTTTAGAGGCAAGAGAGATTACATTCACTTGGGAAAATTAAATCTTCTCTCTTTCATTTTGAAGGTATGTGTACATATGTAGCCTGAGTCTGTTGAATGATTCTCTTTTACAGTGAGTGTTATCCCCTGTTATTTAAGTTGTCTCAAGCCTTCAATGCTTTCCTTTCATGCATCTGGGTAATTCAGCACATTTCAGTGAGCCTTCCTCAGCATGAAAAAGCACAGACAATGGTCCTACTTCCTTCAAGAATCAGAAGTTCAGGAGACAGTTAAAGGGAATCTTTAAGCCTAGTAGTTGCACAGCAGCAATACCAAGCCGAGGCAAGATGGAAGAAATGATCTTAACTTTGAGGAAGGAAATGAGGAGCTCTAAGAAAATCATGCTCCATTTTCCCCACATATGTGTGTAGACACGAATCTATCATGCCTCATTTCTGATCAGAAAAAACAACTTGAGATGTCGCTTGAGAATTTTGTTTATAACTTTTAAGTCAATTTATTAGCCGTGTTACTTGGAAATAACACTTTAATGATATCACAGTGTTTATTTAATCACATGCTACCATATTTAAAGTTAATTCTTAAAATAAAATTTTATGGTGATGAGTATTTGTGTTTTAGGGGCATTTTAAAGGCTTCACCTTTACCCTGTTGCACTTCATGAAATACATTTTATCTGGGAAAGCAAATGCATATGGATTAACTTTATTAAGAGAAACTTTATTCTCATTTTAGGCAAACTCAATGGGAAAAAAGAATGTTGTAAAAACATTTCTATTGCAGTCTTCTTTGATTAAATAATTAACTTTGTTAGCAGTTTTATGTTTGCAAACCATGAGATTCCACAGCTGAGTTACACAAACAGGGAAACCAAAGTGTTTCAACTAGAGGATGTAAAAATACCTTTAACACCATTTAACCGTTACATTACATCACTCAGAATCCATACTGTTGTTTCCAAAATAGAATAATTATTTTCCAAAATAATAATTTTTCTACTTACTGACAACATTTAGTATATCACCATTTTTGTAAAGTTGTTTTTACATATTTTTCGCCTTTTAAAAATTTTCACTTCTGAAAGAATACAAGATAGTGTCCTTTAAAAAGCATTGCCTTTATTTGTGGTTGTTGTCCGTATTTTAAGAAAATGAGTTCCTTAAAAATAATCGTCCATAAAACCAAAATTGTAATGCATTCTACCAAAATACTTTGTGATGCTTACCAATGCACTACAGTAAATGTGCATTGTAAGCATCCACGTTTCCAAACAGTTTCAATCCCTGCTTGATTTTTGGTCTTGATATTATTTGAGATTGTTGTTTGAATCTTCTATTGTTATCTTTTAAATTTTATCTTGCAATATTGTTATATTTAATCATCATTTTTCAAAAGGATAAATCTTTTGAACATGATGTTCAATTCTCAAATAATGACACTACATTGTTTAGGATGCTCTGAATGACTGCACTGTTTATGTATTTTACATAATTCATTTTGTACAATAGTGTAAAAGAATAGCATATGCTGAGGTTAATTGTTGTCTCCAATGGCAATTAATTATCTTCCCTGATTTTGGCTTGGATGTTCATAAACCAGTTTTGACTTGAAAATGTAGACTGACTGAAAATTCAGTTCAGATTGAGAACTGACTGTAATGTAGACTGACTGAAAATTCAGTTCAGATTGAGTTGTTTGTAGACTCTTGTCATTCAAAATGAGAGATTAATTCATTTACCTAAAATTTGTCCAGTGCTTCTAGTTGTACACTTTGGCAGTGGTGATGTAAAAAAAATTCTACTTGATTCCCGGTTAAGTTACAATTCCAGCTGCTAGATCAAATAGCAACATAGCATTTGAAATATTTTTGCCTGAAGAGCCCTCCCATCTTGTTCAGGGAGTGCTCTGATGTGGGCGCTATGTTGGAGAGGCCTCACACACATACATGAGCACATACACGTTTACGCACAAGTCCAAGAAGTTTCGAAGCTCTTTAAAACTCTTAGTTAAAATGTAAAAGAACTTGGCCTTTGAGTTTAAAAAAGAAATTAAAAAGTAGTAAATACTCAGGGCAACAGAACTCCGTTCTAGTTGTGTAAGGAATGTAATACTGTTAGATTACTTTCTCGTTTCCATGGGAACCTTTTTGTTCTAAGTTAAGATACCAATCATTAGGGTTTAATGAGGCACCTCCTAATATTTCTAAATCAGGTGAAATGATTCCTCCACTGGATGGATATGTTAAGTAGTTATTGATATTTCGAAATGTACTAAAATACAATCCAATTGAAATTGGTGCTACTTGCAAAAGAGTTAAAGCTGTACAGCCAACCAACCAAAAGTCTTTGGGAGGAAAGAAGCTAAATTTTCAGAGGATGCAGCTGTCCATGTGTTAATAGCGGGAATACACTGGAGCACAGAAAACAGATACTGTGTGCACTTCTGAATTCATGCAAGCCCACTATGCGTTTTGTAAAAGTCACCCTCAGATGAAAATTCACAAACACACCCCTCTTCCACGTAACCAGAAGTTTTAGGTAGTACCCTTTCGCAAGCAATTATCTTGAGAGATCAAATGCTAAATCTGCATCCTCCAGGATCATCGAGGATTCAGAATAATCAGATGTTTTATAAGCATCAGTACATTTTGAGTATGTACAATCTGTTTAGTCGTACTTAATGTGACATGAGGGCTGCAAGTTGCTACTCCCTTTATTTCTCGGAGTGCTAAAAGTATTGTTTCTCTCACAATACAGGGAGCTGACTGAGCCTGGTGGGAGCCCGGAGCCTTGAGGCCAGGGCTGAGGTCTGGGGGAGGGGAGAGGGGTTGAGGGGTCACAAGCTCTTAGCTTTTAGCCTCAGCATGACCACAAGTTTTAAAGCATGAAGGGGTCACGTGCTTTACTTGGGGCTGTTAGTTATTCTGAACACATTTTTTGGGGGTAGAGAAATGCATTGTTCGCCACATTTTGCAATTCCCCAAATATTTGGCTGCTCCTGCCTCCAAAAAAAATCCTTCCAAAGAGACAAAAGGAAACTATAGTTTCCACAAACGTAAAATTTCCAAATTTACGCCCACTCATGCCTGTTAGTTGATCAAAGTAATTGGAAAGCCATCAAATTTTATTAGAACCTACTCAAAATGGACAGTGGTGGACCTGCAATGTATAAAAAGTAAACAATTTTTGGCCAATTGCATTCGAACTAGATTGTTAACTTATGTTTAGACCTGCGTTTTCAATATTTTCCTGCATTTTCCGGCGCTTAGAACGGTGCTTGGCACATAGTAAGCGCTTAACAAATGCCAACACTATTATATGATTAACAGGAAAATCATCCCGATAAAGTTATCGTAAACATTTAATACTAGGTATCGTTTAAGGCTTAAAAGGGAAGGGGTAAAGGAAAAGGGGCATAGGAAAACTTTATTAATAAACAATTCCAATATTCAGAAAAAAAAACAGGGAAATGCCTTTCACATTTTATTCCCAGGAGTCTTCTTCTGTAATATGGGGGGTGGGGGGGCGCTACATTTAATTTTTTACCTTTCAAAACATCATTTCGCCTATTCCCCCGCCCCTTCTCCACTCAACATATTCACATCCATATTTATACAGATGCCGAATACAAAATCAGGATTTTGATAGAAAAGTTTATTTCGCGAACGTTTTCCAAATCAGAGTAATGGGTCTTTTATCCTTTTGATGAAGACTGGAAATATGTTTACTCCCATTGGCCGAGGAGCGTTGCCTGCAGCTGCAGGACACAATTAATTATGCTAATAGTGCGAGGAGCGGATGTACTTTTTTCCCCCTTTTATTTCTCGCTTTTTTTTTCTGGTTGGTAAAAGGGGAAGGAGACGCCCTGGGGTTGGATCACATGATATTGTCTTCGCGCCACTTTCGTAAAACCCCCTTTTACTCCAGGTTTTGCTCGAGCTAAAAGGTAACGTGTTTATCTTTCCTTGGGTGTTTCTTTTCGGTCGAGGCTATAAGGGTGTTTTTTTTTTCTATCTCTCGCTCTTTCCGTTGCTCGTCTTTATCCCTAAAGACTGGAAGTTCCAGTGCAATCGAGACTGTGAGCCCACCGTTGGGTAGGGACTGTATATGTTGCCAATTTGTCCTTCCCAAGCGCTTAGTACAGTGCCCTGCACATAGTAAGCGCTCAATAAATACGATTGATGATGATGATGAATCGGAGCAACCAAACCAACGAGGTCCGGGTGGGCTGAGGGCTGCGTAGTTTCCAAAAAGCCTGGGAGAAGCTCGATAGTAAATGTATGTTCCAGGCAACGCCGTTCTGCACGTTTTGCACAACAAAAATGATGAAAACCCACCTGTAGGAGTGTGCTCGAATGGGCTACAAGTGTGTCGCTTTTGTGCATCATGTACTAACCTAACTGGGGGGAAGATGGGGGGTTGGGCCCTTTTTTTGTGGGGGGAGGAGGGCGGTTGTTGGGAGGTGTCTTCTTGGAAACTGCTAGCTTTGCTGATGTAGACGGAGCTGCTACTGTGCAGCAGTTTTTAAAACTCACATGGCGCCCGTGCCTGCTCGCTGGGTTTTGTGCTGCAACCAGCACCGCAGTAACAATAGGGGGGTGGGTAGTGGGCCCATTTCGTCCTCCACCCCTTGCTCCACCTTTCCTTTCCTCCTCCTCCTCCTCCGACGGCCTGGGGCCTTGGAAAGTTTAGCCCTCAGTCGCCTTCCCTCCGGAGGTTTTACTAGCAAAATCTCAGCCTTCCCCCTTCGCCTCCGCCCCTTCCAGGGCCTGCATCAGACAACCGTGCAATGGAGGAGGTGCCACCCCGGTTGCAAAACGGGCCTCAGTAAAGTCCAGCGTTCTGCTTTGCTGTTTCTGTTGTTGCTTTTTTGGTAACTAAACCAGGTACGCCCGCCCCAGTTCGTACAGTATATAAAGCCACGCGTTTGGGCTTCAGCGCCTGCATCAGACGACCGTGCAATGGAGGAGGTGCCACCCCTGTTGCAAAACGGGGCTCAGTGAAGTCCAGGATTGTTTTGCTTTTTTTTTTTTGGTTGCTTTTTTTGTAACTAAAACAGGTACCCCAATTCGTACAATATATAAAGCCACGCATTTGGGCCTCAGCGGCCTTCTGCTCTTCTCCCTCCATTATAGTTTTTCTTCCCTCCTGAGTGGTGAGATTGGAGGAAGGGAGGGGAGGGTTATCTGATTCAGTTGCATCATACCTCCTTATTTGAGGGGTATGGTGAGAACGTTTTTGCTGTTGCTGCCGTGGGTGTGTGGGGAAAGCGGCGGGGCGTTTTAGAAGGCGAGCACATGGCGCCAGAGGTTAAAGCCTGTGTGTGGGTTTTTTTTTTTTCCTCCTTCCCCCTTCCTCTTCTTCGGGCCTTTGGAACCCTCTCAATGTGGCTAATTGTCCGCAGCGCGCGTGCGCGGGGAACCCCTCCTCCTCCGCGGGGCACGCTGGGAGTAGTAGTCTTTTCCCCTGGGGGAGGGAAAAAAAGGGGGGGGGGGCGGCGGGAAGGGGCACCTCATGTGCTTGCTACAGGAGGAGGCTGTAGTGTGCTCCACTCGGCTTGCCGCCAGCAGCACCATCAGCAGCAGGCCGGGGCAAACGGCTCAGTTTAGCCCGTAAATCAGCCAGCCGAGAAAGAGAGATCCAGCCATGCAGCCTGCTCCAACTCGTGGGTAACTGGGATCAAGGGGTGTCTTTCTGCCTGCACTAAAACCCCCCCCCCAAAAAAAACTTTGGGAGGGATGGTTGGAGAGGAGGATTTTTCCGGAGACTTTGAAGGGGTTTGGCTTGTCCGGAGGGATACGCAGGGCCGGAGGAGACTGGGCGGACGCGAACAAAAAGAGAGTCCCAAACCAGAAAGTAACCCCACCGAACTGGTGGCCAAAGTTTGGATCATTGTTCGGGCCTCGCAGTTTTACTGGGGTGATAGAAACGGGGTACGGGAAGGGGTAGACTTACTTATTTTATTTTGTTAGTATGTTTGGTTTTGTTCTCTGTCTTCCCCCCTTTTAGACTGTGGGCCCACTGTTGGGTAGGGACTGTCTGTGTTGCCAATTTGTACTTCCCAAGCGCTTAGTATAGTGCTGTGCACGTAGTAAGCGCGCAATAAATACGATTGATGATGGTGATAGACTTAGTGGGGCCTTTTTGTAGCTTTGCAACTTTTTCCCCCCCCGGAACCGCTCGGAGGCGGCACTCGAACCTCGTGGGTGGTGGTGGTGGTGGTGGTTGGGGCCCTCAGTTTACTGGAGGTTTTGGGGGATTTTACATTTAAAAGTTGGGTAGGGGGCTGTGGGTGCGCATCCAGGACCGTGAGCCCACCGTTGGGTAGGGGCTGGCTCTATATGTTGCCAATTTGTCAATCAATCATATTTATTGAGCGCTTACTATGTGCAGAGCACTGTACGAAGCGCTTGGGAAGTACAGATTGGCAACGTATAGAGACAGTCCCCAACATTGGGCTCACAAGCGCTTCGCACAGTGCTCTGCACACAGTAAGCGCTCAATAAATGCGATTGAGGATGATCCAGGCCCGCCCACCTGTATTCGGAGCTAGCAAGTCTGCCCATTTTGCACAAGTTGTGGTGTTAGAGGTGGAGGGGGGGGAGGAAGGTGGAAGGCGCAGACCATGTGGGGATTTGGGAGGGACCTTAATGGCAGTTTTCACTCCCCCCTCCCCGGGTTTTGGGGTCAAACGGCGGGGAGAAAAGGCGAGGGCGTTGGGGTGGGGGGGTGGCATTTCCCGGCATCAGAGTGAGGGCCGGAGGATGAGCCCACAGTTGGGTAGGGCCTGTCTCTTATATGTTGCCAATTTGGACTTCCCAAGCGCTTAGTGCAGTGCTCTGCACACCGTAAGCGCTCAATCATCATCAATCGTATTTAATAAATATTCAATCAATATGATTGATGATTTCCTCCACCTCCTCCTCCTCCTCCACCCCACTTTCCCCTTCCTTCCCTCCCTCCCCCCCGCCTTCCCTCGAGGGTGGGAGGGAGCCGCAGGCTTGGCGCGTTTTTGGGACTTTGAATGGAGAACTCCATTTCCCACAATGCTTTGTTCCTTTCTCTTTAATCTCGGCGGCGGCGGCGGCGGCGGCGGCAGCACGAGGGCCGGAACGCGTGGTCCCCGCGGCGGCTGGAGCAAGCAGCCCGGCCCCCGCCACGCGCACACTTCGGGGGTGGGGGGTCAACGTGGGGGGGGGGGGGGGGAGAGGGATTTCCAAGTTAAAGTGGAAAGGGAGACGAGAGAGATTTTAATTCTTTCCCCTCACCCCCCTGCCTTTCTTTTTTAAGCAGCCACCGGGGCGAGCAATGCAGCAAGTGTGCCACACTTAAGAAGAGCGGCGGGGACCACTCGGGCCTGGCCACGGTGATGAGAGGAACTCCTAGGTAAATGGAAAACAACAGCCCAAATCCCCGTTCCCTTTAGTTTTGATCCCCCCCCCTTCTAGAAAGCATTCTAGCCGTCCTTCAGATAATTTGATTTTCGGATTTGGGCCCGCGCTTTTAAAAAAAAACCACGCCAAACCTCGTGTTCGGGTGAAAGGACTTCCTTTCGCCCCCCAAAGTGTTCTCCTCGACGACTCTGGGCGTGTGTTTTCAACGCTTTTGTTGATCGCAGCCGTGAGGTGTGGGATAAGTTAGTTTTTGAAGTTAGCGTGGTTGCTGGGACGGCTTATCGGGTAAGGAATCTTTTGTGTGGGTTTGGGTTCCAGGACCCGAGCCAGAAATGGTTTCCACCGTCTTTGGTGAAATGTACGACTTACCTATTAAAAGTATTACCTCTAAGGCAGCTCCGTTAATTTGGGAGGTAGAATGTGTGTGGCTAAACGGGTTCTTTTGACCGGCAAATGAAAGTAATTGTGTAAATTGCCAAGGTCTCCCACTGAGGTATATTGGGATGTGGGCAAGGGAGATTGAATAATCCATTTCTTTTTTCTTCAACAGATGGTCTTAGGGTGGCGTTGGATGGATTATTTGCAAGATAGGTGTTTCGGAGCCTCTGGAAATGGGAGAGGACTTGACTGCGGAGGAGATAATGACTCGGAGAAAGGAGGGGGCCGAACTCCCTTCTTTGGAGAATATGGATCCATAAATGTTTAAACAGAACTACTGCAGTTCTGGCAGAAAGGCTACTGCTTCAGTGAGGTTTTTTTCCAAATGCATCAAAATGTGGGACCTTAGTGCCATCTGGGCAGTAGGAAAAGAGTTGTAGATGCTGCTTAAACAGTTTTTTTTAATGTTACTCCAGTTCATGATGAAAAATATTAGTGAATATATATTTGAACTGAATTGTGTTGATCTTTCAAATCCAGGTTTCAACGTGATTTTTGAGAGCCCTGACCACCTACATGCCTTATAGGAGACACTCTTCAGATAAACTGAAGGCTGGGTTAGAGTGGTAGAGAAAATGTGGTTTGAGTGATCTATATCACTAGGATATATGTATATATCGCCAGTCTTCATGGAATTAGCAGGAAAATACAAAATCGATTTTGCCAGTTGAGGTCTTGAAGTGAGTTAGAGTTTGCAATAAACTTGATTGAAAGGCCCCCCGGACTGAAGAGAGTGAGTGGACCAAGGACATGGTCTTTACAGTTGTTATTTTCTTTGTGTAAAGTTGTTTTTCTGTTTTACCAGGTGAAGCTTGGATGCGTATTGAAATGGGCCTGCAAAAAGATGGGTAAAACAAGATGCAAAATGGAAGATCTTCAAACTTGGTGTTGAATAGGCCTTGGTTGTGCAAAAGTGCTTACAGTGCAGGTAGATTTTGGTACCTACTGCAATGTAAGCACTTCTAGCATTACCATGGCAATTCAATCAGTGAGTGCTGTAGTATACACATTTGAGCATAATCAAGCTGGTTGTGCTCCTGCTAGCCATTTCAAAGTGTCCCTTGTGTTAAGGTGCATCTAGTGCAGTTAGTGAAGTAGCTTAGAATCTACTGCCCTAAATGCTCCTTCTGGCACAAGCTGCCTAATATACAACTTAAAATCCATATGTTAACCATTAGGCACCTTTAACAATGAGTCCGTCCTGAAAGAATGTTTCTGTAATTCCATGCGTAACGGGGGTGACTTCTTCATGATGCCGGGAAATCGTATCCTGACAGTACCAAAGTGCTCATAGTGCAGGTAGTTTTTTTCAATTGATTCTACTGTAATGTGGGCACTTACAGTACTCCAGGATAAAGTGCCACCTATGTACTGATGGGGAATTGGAAAGACAGTGCTGCTTACAGTCAGTTTTGCAGGTTTGCATCTCAGCGTATGCAAATTGCTGTGCAAATCCATGCAAAACTGATTGTGATGGTGTTTGCTATCTTGCTAAGTAGTAGGCCTTGCCTTCGGAAGTATCTGAGAAGGTTTTGCACTGATTCCTCCATGGGTGGGGATTTGTTGCATTACTTGTAGCTATGTTTAGAGTATTGCACTTGTCCCGGCCTGTGGAGGGAAGGAGGACTTGTCATCAGGTCTTGCCAATTTTACGACCGCTGTTATAACGTAAAGCTGTTTTGCTGTTGTCGGGTGGATCACGATGCAATTTTGATTAGTTTAGTAGGAGAAAAATTGCACGGTATCCATCTGTAAACCGCAGGACCTTCATCGCTGACAATGTATATCCTTTGTCAGTACTTCAAAAGGCCAGAAAGAAGAATCCTATTTCTAGTGACAAAAAGATTTCATTTCAGAACTTTTTGTCATGAATGCATGCTTTAAAAAAAAAAAACTGAGCTTGTGACTTCTGTATAATTTGTGGACCTGAATTTGTAAAGAAAAATAAAATCTTCAGAATTGACTGTATTGCTCTTGGTGAAACGAGATTAACATATGCTACCTTGCAACTTCTTTGTTGTTTATTGAACCCCTGGGGTTAGCAACCTTATTGTAATCCAGGACTCCCATTTGGTTTGGAACTAAAAGTAACACCATTACAATTAAAGCTTTATGAGTCTTGCCTAAACAGTTGGTAACAAATGGTGTTAGGCAAGTTTCTTGTCTGGTGGTGGAAATTAGGTTTACCCTATGAAAGCACCAACAGTGGCTGTTATAGGCGATGGCTTGATCTCAGTTTAGGACAGCGGTGCTGTAAAATCTTTGGAAGAGTCATTGAGATGGTGAAAGATGTTTCGGAGGACCGAGGTACAGTTTTTTTCAGAGTGAATATATCACAGTAATGGTGTATGCAAAAAAGGTCAACTCTTTATCAAGAAGTTTGTTTAGGAAGATTTGACCAAGCAAATAACTTTAGCAGTTATTCCCCCTTCAAATTTAGTTAACTGCTACCAACTTCAGCTAACCAGTTTTTACTTCCGTTAAAGAGGGAGAGAGTATATATAAATTGTATTTGGAAACTTTGCTTTCAATAAGATGAAAGGAATGATGCCTTTACTGGTTAACAGGCAGTTGATAATCTTAAATTTCAAGGATAAAAGACTCCAAGCCTAGACCATTTCTAGTGTAATTTCCCAGAAAAAGTCCAGGCATGTAAAGTCCTTTGGCAAATGTGAGAATTAAACTTGGTAATTTTTGTACCCGTGTTGTAAACACTTAAAGCTTATCTGAGGTGTTAGGTAAACAAAAGTAACCCAATAGTTACCATGTTTTAAGTTTCCTACTGTCATTCATATTTTCTAGCTTTCAAAGCCTCATTTAATGCTGCATCCACCTCTTAAATTGCACTGGCGAACTCGACCAGTATCCACCACCATTTTCTTAGCTAAGAGTTTAGGAAAACTTGGATTTCACCTCGTCGAATGACATGAAACATTGGAATACTGGTTGTGGTAGAAGTATTTATTTATTTTTTTTAGTGTGAATAGATTTTAGTAGCATTTTGCTCTTTGTTAAACCAGAATTGACATGAAAGTGCTTTGGAAAAGTAAAGCTCACTGATCAAATTCAAGGTGTTAATAAACCGGGGGGATGTAACACATAGCCACGCTTAACGCTTTTTAAGGCTTGGTCTTAACGTTCCGGAAAGGTGGTTACTTTGTCTTAATCTTTACTTAAAATTGTCTGCCTGAGCAAGTGCCAGGAATAAGGGACCTTAATTTGGTTCAGACACATTGGTACTGGTGACTGCTAGCTGGAAGACAGACTTGAGGGGGACTGGACTGTGGCCATTACTTCATAGAGTGAGTAGTGAAACACAGCCAATTCAATTGTAAAGTTCTGTTTGAGGTAGTCTTCCCCCCCACCCCCATGATGTATTTTTGATAAGCTTGTCAGCAGGGAACCTGCCTACCAACTCTTAACTGTACTCTTCCAAGTGCTTAGTACAGTACTCTGCACACAATAAGCACTCAATACCATTGCTTTAATGAGCCGCAGCATTTCCTCCCTAGTACTTGGGAGATGCTCCAAAGGTGTTTGGGCAATGTATAAAATGGGAAGGAACTGCATTCCATCGAGATGGTCTTTTGCTATGGGTTGACCCTATTAGCATTTGTATTTTGTGTCAGCATGCTCACTTCCAGCCCATTATGGTATTTGCTGAACGCTTACTAGGTGCCAGGCACTGTAGTGCTGGGGTCAACACAGTCTGTCCCACATGGGACTCACTGTCTCAATCCCCATTTTACAGAGGTAACTGAGGCAGAAAAGTGAAGTGACTTGCCCCAGGTCACAAAGCAGAAGAGTGGCAGAGCTGGAAGTCATGACGATTCCCAGGCCTGTGCTCTATCCACTAGGCTATGCTGCTTCTCTGGTTTCACTGAGTTTCTAGCAGGTTTCGTCAGCAGCATCCTTGCCTTTGGACCTGAATAGTTGCCCCAAGAAGGCAGTGCTCATCCCTGTGAAATAGGGGGCTAAGAAAAGTGACCCAATGTATCTCCGTGGAAGCAGTGTAAAATAGATTTTACAATACAACTTGGAATGTGACAAGAGAAAACATACATAGAGCTAAATTGTCTCCTAGCAGTTAATGCCCTTCACGAAATACATAGCATATGTAATGGGGGCCAGGGAGCTTTGCCCACAGCGGTTTAAGTTGTCATTTTCAAATGAAGTTGAGAAGTGGGTGTCTAGCCTAAGACACCAGTAACTGGGCTGATAGGTGTTTTGCTATTGAAATTAAACCTGCTGGTAGAAACGATGTAGAGCTAAAATCTTCAACTAAAGGGTTTTCCATGGCTCAACTGGACCTGGTATATTTATTTTAGAAATAGAAATTAGTTTCTGTCCACCAGCAAGTGGCAACATTTGCATGTCATTCTTTCAGAAAAGCTTTCATTTACAGGAAAAAGACACTGGCAGGTCCATCAGTAATGGGTGATGTTAATTACAGTTACAGCCCCTAGGCAGCCAGCCTAGAAACCCTTTCTTTCCCCCCAAGGAATGTTTCCCAGCCCAAGGTTACTTTTTTTTTTTCACCAGCGTTCCCCTGTAATAAGTTTACTTTTTTTTTAACTAAACCCCAAATTGACTGCATCTGCTTTTAAAATGCCCAGCACCGTTCTGTTGTCTTGAATGATTTATTGCTTAGGTTTAGAGGATTAACCCTATTTAAACACTTAACCGGAGTGTCTTTCAACATTTATGTATAGTATATTACAAATGGCACTGGCTGGAAACCCTTGTTTGAAGCAATTATGCTTCCTACTTAAATGCTTTTCTAATACATCAGATTTAATCACTAGCCTCTTGATACCAAAGCTGAGTGTCTGATTTGGCTTACATCTCCATGTCTCTGGAGCATCCCCTGATCTGTGTAGCAGTTACTGAGACTCAATAAATAGGCTGCTACAGTTATTCTCGTTTGTACTGGATATATCCATTTCCTTTATTAAATATGTTGGCAAATATATTTTAATTGGTCGAAATTTTTATTGGTATTTAGATTGGTCTTTGAATGACGGTGTCAAGTACCCATTTCCAGGTGGAAGCTTACCATCCTTAAGAAGGGTAGTTTAATTTGGCAAAGGCATTGCTAGAAAGCTTGTAAATGCCTCTTGGAAGGGTGTAGAAAAAGATAACTAAGTTTTGAATGTTCTACCTTTTCCGATTCAAGAAATCTCTTTTGCCTGGCACTCTTGTCTTAAACAGAAATACTAACGTGCTGTAGCACCTGTACCAAACTGGCTGAGATGGCATTTGCACTGTTAAAATTTTTTGTTTCCAGTACTTTACTTCCTGGGCCGTGGTGGGTGGTCAAGTGTTTGAGTTGGTATAACTATTTTTGGAAAGTTTGCTAGGGCTGTTTTGAGTAACTGGGGAAAATCCAAGTAAGAAAAAAAAAAATAAATGCACTTTGAATCCCTGCTTTACAACCGAGAATTAGATCAGGTACTTTATGATTTAGTGAATCAGCTATTTCTGACCAGAGTATGACCAAGAAGGAGTCTTAGCTTTTTCTGTACCTTTAATTAGATACACACCATTGTGTGCTTTTGGGGGAGGTGGGCAGCTGACATCCTCTCAAGCTAGGGTTTTTTTTTTTTTTTGGACTGTTTACATATTAACCTAAATAGTTCTAAATACACCTTTACCCTAATGAATTGTTTGCTACAGTAATTTGGGTAATGTGCCAAGGGGAGAAAATGAGAATCTGCAGCCCTGGATACCAGGGAGTCCATAACAGAAACATAACTGGGTAAACTTTGCCATTTTTATGCCGTCTTGAGTCACTCTGGCAATCCTGATCTGATCAAAGCTGTCCTGGGCAGGGCACACCACTTTGTTACGTATTCCAACCCTTTTCACTGTACCCCAGGAGGAATGTGACTAGCAGTGTTCGGAGAGTACCAGTAATGATGTGGCAACGATTGTCATCATAACTTATTCCTCTGTGGGTTCTCAGTTGCTAAATTTTGGTGATGGGACTGAAGCGCTCATCTTTGTACTTTCCCAAGCATTTATTACTGTGCTCTGCACACAGCAAGTGCTCAATAAGTGCTATTGTTTCCTACAAAACTACCCTATTATATATACCAGTGCTTATCTTGGTTTAAGTACTTCCCCTCTGAAGTATTTTGAGTACCTTGAATGTGATAATTAAAACCCAATTCAAATTAGCTGTTGTTGGCATCTAAATAGCATAGCAGTGGCAGAACTCATTTGTTAGTATCAGGTAACTTTTCACTGAAGAGGAGGTGAAAGATAACATAAAGACAAATGTTGTGCATGTGTTCCCAAATTAACTGGGTCATCATAGGTTCATATTTACATTGGTCTTGTGACTCTTACATTAGTGTACAGTAGTCCCTTGGTGTTCAGTTTTTTTGGCTTATTGGTGTCCGGCTGGACTCAGGAAGGTGGCAGTTGCCAGTGGCTCTGCCCTCACCTTCTGCTGTCCCTTTAGTTGCTAGTAGATGCAGCCCCACCTGCCTTTCCAGTGGCTTGCTGGCCACTTCCTTAATCGTTCCATTCTCTAACCCCTCCTACCAACCTCCAAAAGTGCAGATTACCAAGTTGCTGAATATATTTTTGTCACTGGGCACAGATGGCATTCAGGGGGGTTTCTGTAACCAATCTCTTGCACGTATTAGGAGACTTCTGTATATTTTGTTCCTTTTTTGTCTTGAACACATTAATGTACTTTTTCCTATTGGAAACTAGCACTTTCACAACACTTTTAATGGAACAAATCAAAACACTAACTGCCGTTCAATCAGTTGTATTGAGCGCTTACTGTGTGCAGAGCATTCATTCCTTTATTCATTCAACTGTATTTATTGAACACTTACTGCGTGCAGCGCACTGTACTAAGCACTTGGAAAGTACAAGTTGGCAACATGTAGAGACGGTCCCTATAATAATAATAATAATGTTGGCATTTGTTAAGCGCTAGTAAGCTATGTGCAAAGCACTGTTCTAAGCGCCGGGGGGGGATACAAAGTGATCAGGTTGTCCCACGTGGGGTTCACAATCTTAATCCCCATTTTACAGATGAGGTAACTGAGGCTCAGAGAAGTTAAGTGACTTGCCCAAGGTCACACAGCAGACGTGTGGGGGAGCTGGGATTCGAACCCATGACCTCTGACTCCAAAGCCTGTGCTCTTTCCACTGAGCCACGCTGCTTCTCTATCCAACAACGGGCTCGTAGTCTAGGAGGGGGAGACAGACAACAAAAAACGTGGACAGGAGTCAAAATTGTCAGAACAAATAGAATTATAGTCATAGGCACATCATTAATAAATAGAATAGTAAATCTGTACAAGTAAAATAGAGTAATAAATCTGTAAAAATCTATACAAGTGCTGTGGGGAGGGGAAGGAGGTAGGGTGGGGGGTGATGAGAGGAAAAAGGCTCAGTCTGGGAAGGCCTTTTTCCTATTGGAAACTAGCACTTTCACAACACTTTTAATGGAACAAATCAAAACACTAACTGCCGTTCAGTCAGTTGTATTGAGTGCTTACTGTGTGCAGAGCATTCATTCATTTATTCATTCAACTGTATTGAGCACTTACTGTGTGCAGTGCACTCTACTAAGCACTTGGAAAGTACAAGTTGGCAACATGTAGAGGCGGTCCCTATCCAACAACGGGCTCATAGTCTAGGAGGGGGAGACAGACATCAAAACAAAACGTGGACAGGAGTCAAAATCGTCAGAACAAATAGAATTATAGCCATAGGCACATCATTGATAAATAGAATAGTAAATCTGTACGAGTAAAATAGAGTAATAAATCTGTAAAAATCTATACAAGTGCTGTGGGGAGGGGAAGGAGGTAGGGTGGGGGGTGATGAGAGGGAAAAGGCTCAGTCTGGGAAGGCCGCCTGAAGGAGGTGAGCTCTCAGTAGGGCTTTGAAGGAAGAGAACTAGCTTGGTGGATGTGTGGAGGGAGGGCATTCCAGGCCAGGGGAAGGATGTGGGCCAGGGGTTGATGTCAGGACAGGCGAGAATGAGGCTCAGGAGGTGAGCGGAGGGCGCTGGCTGGGCTGTAGAAGGAGAGAAGGGAGGTGAGGTAGGAGGGGGCGAGGTGATGGAGAGCCTTGAAGCCGACAGTGAGGAGTTTTTGCCTGATTCGTAGGTCGACAGGCAACCACTGGAGGTTTTTGAGGAGGGGAGTGACATGCCCAGAGCATTTCTGTACAAAGATAATCCGGGCAGCAGAGTGAAGTGTAGACTGAAGCTGGGAGAGACAGGAGAATGGGAGATGAGAGGAGGCTGATGCAGTAATCCAGTAGGTAATCCAGTCGGGAGCACTGTGCTAAGCGCTTGGGAGAGAACAACAATAGGCAGCATTACCAAATACTGGACCAGGCACCTACCAAAGTTAATTGTAAAAATTGCATGCAATTTCCCAGGTGCCTGGAAATATTTTGGGTTTAATCCAGAAGAGTGGCCTAGTAGATAGAGCATGGGCCTGGGGATCAGAAGGACTTGGGTTCTAATACCAGCTCTAACACTTGTATGCTTTGTGACCTTGGACAAGTTATGTAACTTCTTTGCCTGTTACCTAATTTGTAAAACGGGAGTTAAGACTCTGACCCCCTTGTGGGATTTGGACTCTGTCCAATCTTGCTTGTATCTACCCCAGCACTTGTTAGAGTGCTTGACACATAGTAAGCACTTAAATACCATTTAAAAAAGGCATTTATCAGTAGGCAGTCACAATTTAAACCTTCAAAAACTGCTAGTTAGGATGAAGGCATTTTCTAATTATTATTATTTTTATTATGGTGTTTAAGTGCTTACTATGTGCTGGGCACTGTACTAAGCGCTGGGTTGGATACAAGCAAATCAGGTTGGACACAGTCCCTGTTCCACATGGGGCTCAGTGTCTTAATCCCCATTTTACAGATGAGGTAACTGAGGCACAGAGAGGTGAGGTGACTTGCCCAAGGTCACGGAGCGGACAAGTGGCTGAGCTGGGATTAGAACCCACAACCTGACTCCCAGGGCCATGCTCTATCCACTACGCCATGCTGCTTCTCTAGTGTAATGTAGAAATGTTTAGAAACACTAGAGATGTAGGGGCGCCTGGGCCAGTTTGTTTTCCATATTGTTCAGAAGCGTGACAGAAAGGACTACTGTTAAGAACTCCAGAAGAATATAAGCGGTTAACATGTGACTAATGTGTACCTCGGGAGCAAGTGACTGAAATTAATTAACTATATTCGAGTTTCCATTGTTTTTGGTTCCTTTCTTCTCGTGGAAATGCTGAAGACAAATAACATGTCCAAAACAATTTTGATGGGTAATTCACTCCTGAAAAAATCCACACTTGGTGCCCTTAACCAATAAGATTTGAAAGGGAGTCAGGAACAGGAGTCAAATAGATTTATGAATATGTTCAGTAAAAAGGCAATAATGTTGCCTATTTGGGAAGTCATAGGCACTATGATAAGGGTATAAACTATCAGTTTTGGTGATCTTGTTTTAGGTTCAATTGGGTGTGAGATGGGGTAGGAAAAGAAAGGTAAGGAATTTATGGACTAAAACTGAATTCTGATTTAGAGGTAGAAGTCCTACTAGTTGGAATGTTAGGGTATTCTCAATCCCTCAAGGTAGACATTGTAAGGATACCTCCAAATGGGGACAAAAAATTATGGGTGGAGAAAGCAGTAAGGAATGTAACACCCAGAATTTAGGATGTTAATTCTACCAGAAGTTATACTAATTCAAATACACCTAACTCTTAAAACACAGAATGCGTTCTTGCAAAATCTTGCCTTAAGGAAAACTCACCCTGTCCTGTACCGTCTAGTGGCACATCAATGTATCCAAACAGGCTTGTTGTGGTAGAAGAAGAATTCCCTAACTTTCCATCAGCATTCTACCAGAAATACATAGTGAAAACAGAACAGTGTGGCTCAGTGGAAAGAGCACGGGTTTGGGAGCCAGAGGTCATGGGTTCTAATCCCAGCTCCGCCACATATCTACTGTGTGACTTTAGGCAGGTCACTTCTCAGCTTCAGTTACCTCATCTGTAAAATGGGGATTAAGACTGTGAGCCCCACCTGATCACCTTGTATCCCCCACTGCTTAGAACAGTGTTTTGTTCTAAGAGTGTTTTACCCTCTCCCCCTCGTCCCCCTCTCCATCCCCCCGTCTTACCTCCTTCCCTTCCCCACGGCACCTGTATATATGTATATATGGTTGTACATATTTATTACTCTATTTATTTATTTATTTATTTATTTTACTTGTACATTTCTATCCTACTTATTTTATTTTGTTGGTATGTTTGGTTCTGTTCTCTGTCTCCCCCTTTTAGACTGTGAGCCCACTGTTGGGTAGGGACTGTCTCTATGTGATGCCAATTTGTACTTCCCAAGCGCTTAGTACAGTGCTCTGCACATAGTAAGCGCTCAATAAATACGATTGATTGATTGATTGATTTTGCACATAGTAAGCGCTTAACAAATGCCATTATAATAATGATTGCATTTATTAAGCACTTACTATGTGCAAAGCACTGTTCTAAGCGCTGGGGGGATACAAGGTGATCAGGTTGGCCCACGGGGGGCTCACAGTCAATCCCCATTTTACAGATGAGGGAACTGAGGCGCAGAGAAGTTAAGTGACTTGCCCAAAGTCACACAGCTGACAGGTGGCAGAGGTGGGATTTGAATCCATGACCTCTGACTCCAAAGCCCAGGCTCTTTCCACTGAGCCACGCTGCTTCTCCATTATTATTAATAATAACAATGAATTATTATGAATTATAATGATTCATAATTATTATAATCATTATAATGAATCATAATTCATTATTATTATTATTATTATTATTATGAGTTGTACATTTCTGCAGAAATTGGAAGTTTTACCTGTTTGTTTTATGGTGACATGGTCTGATACGTGAAAGGAGCTTGCCAACAAGTACTTAATGGTATTTATTAAGTGCTTACTAAGCCCTGGGATAGATAAAAGCTAATCAGGTTGGACACAGTCCATGTCGCACATAGGGCTCACAGTTTTAATCCACATTTTCAGATGAAGTAACTGAGGCTCAGAGAAGTGACTTATCCAAGGTCACAACAGACAAGTGGTGGACTCCCAGGCCTGTGCTCTGTCCACTAGGCTACACATCACATTTAGCCCAGTAGGATTGATAAACAATAGGTAGGGCTTTAGCAGACAAATAATTACTTCCTCTTTGGAAGGCTTGATTGGACTGTAACCAGTTGTGGTACTCTTTGTCAATCAGGTGGGTTGTCCCCTATTTTCCTCCCCCACCCCAGATTCTTAAGGGAGAATTTCTTCCAATTGGAAATTGGAAAACTTCCGATTTCTGCTTGCTGGTTCTGCTACTCTGGTTTTGTCTGTGTGGCTTTTAGGGCCGTCAGAATTACGCATACAGATTTGATACAAAATCAGTTTCCCAAAACTTCAGAAAACATGCTCTATTCATGTAGGTAGGCATTGGAGGGGGAAGTTCTTATTTACCGAAGTTTGGTTTTTTGTTTAGGCTTATAATGAATTGGTTTGTCTCTTCATTTCTTTTGGTTTTAAGTGTCTGATAGCCTCCTTCCCCTCCCCACAGCACCTGTATATATGTTTGTACAGATTTAGTATTCTATTTATTTTACTTGTACATATTTACTATTCTATTTATTTTGTTAATGATGTGCATCTAGCTTTATTTCTGTTTATTCTGTTAACTTGACACCTGTCCACATGTTGTGTTTTGTTGTCTGTCTCCCCCTTCTAGACTGTGAGCCCGTTGTTGGGTAGAGACTGTCTCTATACGTTGCCAACTTGTACTTCCCAAGCGCTTAGTACAGTGCTCTGCACGCAGTAAGCGCTCAATAAATACGATTGAATGAATGATAGAAGTCGCTAATTCATTCAGTCATATTTATTGAGCTCTTATGGTGTGCAGAGATACTGGTTAAAGTTTAAAAAGTTGTCAATTTATATTTAAACATTTTATGCTTGACCTGTAAATATTCTCTTTACAGTTTTATTGGATCTATTTTCCTTTCCGTACGAAGTAGGTTTATCCTCCAAATATCCCCCTCTCAACCCTCACCTGAAGAGTTTTCTGACTCAGTTCTCTCCGCAGAAGGCAGTGATTCCTGATCAAACCACCTTTGGTTTTTGTCTGCCACATGAGGGCAGACTTGGTAACGAAAAAGGAAAAATCCGTACATGTATGTGATCAATAAAAGCTAGTATATTGTTCTGATTCAGCAGTGGAATGCATTTAAATCATCTGTAACTTCTCTGGAATGGTACTGACAGGAAATATTTGAAATGTGAAATGGTTAGTCATTTTAAGCCCACCCCTATTTTTGATATGTTCTACATATCTGTACAAACACTCACAGGTTTGGAAGTTATGCAGAACAATCACGAAATTTTTTAGCACTCGAATTATGGGGTTGAAAGCAATCCAGTTAACCATGTACCTTGCAGCTCACTCAAATATCACTTCCGGAGACGACTTTCAAAGTGGATGGCTTGGTTTTGCTAGTATTTATGGCTTGCAGCCGCAAGAGGACCAGGTAGGGCTCAGGATAGTTTTAGGTTTTATCATCATCATCAGTCGTATTTATTGAGCGCTTACTATGTGCAGAGCACTGTACTAAGCACTTGGGAAGTACAAATTGGCAACATATAGAGACAGTCCCTACCCAGCAGTGGGTTTTTTAGGTTTTATGTTTTTCCTCTCTTTGTCTTTTAGATAATTTTTTTACACACACTTTCTATTTCTTTTGATCAAATGAACTTCTTTCCATCTCCCTCCTGTGCTTTTTACTTGGTTTGATCTTTTATAACTGATAAATATAAAATGGCCTCCTGGTCCTCTTACCTTCCTGATCTGGTTTCTGTTCATCATCATCATCAACAGGATTTGCGTGCCAACAGTGCTTGAGACCATTCAAAAGAATTAAAAACTATGGATTTGGCCTTGAGTAGTTATGCTTATTCTGGGCAGGGAATGTCTACCAATTCTTGTACTCGCCCAAGTGCATATAGTAAGCTTTCAGCAAATACCATTGAATAAGTAGTAACAATCTAATGGGAGCATGCAAATGTCAGTTTTATGTACCAAATGTAATGGCATCATGGCCTACAGGAAGGAGCAGAGGGTTGGGGACCTAGGTTCTCATCCTAGTTCTGTTCCTGGCCTCCAGTGTGACTGTGGGCAAGTCACTTAACCTTTCTGGGCTTCAGTTTCCATGACTGTAAAATGGGGATGAGAGGTACCTCTTCCCTACCTCACAATACTGTTGAGGATAAAATGAGATAATTGATGTCAGTGGACTTTGTTAAAATGGAAAGCTCTAATCAAAAATAAGGTGGTGGTATTTTGGGGAATCCTGTGAATGACAGAATTTAATAAATCTGTGTATTGTATCATTCTAAATTCTCACAAGATTAAAAACTTCTTGAGGGCAAAAATCAGGTCTCTCAATTATTGTACTCTCAAGTACTTAGATCAATGCCCCGTACACATTAAGCACTCAGCATGGCCTTGGGGACAGAGCAAGGCCTTGGGAGTCAGAAGGAACTGGATTCTAATCTTGGATCTGCCACAGCTGCTGTGTGATCTAGGGTAAGTCAACTTCTCTGTGCATGTGATCTGTATAATGGGGTTTAAGACTGTGAGCCCTACATAGGACAAGGACTGTGTCCAACCTGATTAGCTTATATCTACCCCAGTGCTTAGTACACAGCTTAGAAACTACCGTCAAAAGTAAATGCCATTGATTAAGGGGGAGTCTTCTGATAAGCCATCCCTAAGAATACTTAATTTTGTAGCTTAAAAGTTTATTTAAAAGTGTAGAAATGAAATCTTTTCACAAGCAACTCAAAGGATTCACCCCACAGCTCCTGAACCTTGTTAAATAGACGTTTTAGGAAATATTCTGTATTTATGCTTCTGCTTCCAGAAAATATCAAAGGAAACTATCCAGTGCACTTGCAGAAACATGAAATAGCCTGAAGACCCTGCTGATTCTTTTTCCGCACACACTATGAGTCTTGCCCAAAGAACACCTTTTACAAGTAACTTTAACATTTTTCTTTCTGAACTGGCATGATGAGAAATATGGTGAAGTTGATACCTTTCAATCAATCATATTTACTGAGCAGTATCACTAAAAGCTTGAGAGAGTACAACAGATTTGACAGGCATGTTCCCCTCCCACAAGGAACTTAACGCCTTAGAGGGAGAGACAGACATTAAAATAAATTACAAATGTGTACGTAAGTGTTGTGGGGTGCATATCAAGTGCTTAAAGGGAACATACAAATAATAATAATAATGGCATTAAGCGCTTACTATGTGCAAAGCACTGTTCTAAGTGATGGGGAGGTTACAAGATGATCAGATTGTCCCACGGGGGGGCTCACAGTCTTCATCCCCATTTTACAGATGAGGTAACAGGCACAGAGAAGTTAAGTGACTTGCCCAAAGTCACACAGCTAATTGGTAGAGCGGGAATTTGAACCCATGACCTCTGACTCCAAAGCCCGTGCTCTTTTCCACTGAGCCACGCTGCTTCTCCATGTATGGGTAATGCAGTAGGGAGGAGGTTAGGGGAAAAGAGGGTTTAGTTGGGGGAGGCTTCTTGGAGGAGGTGTGATTTTTAGTAAGACTTTGAAGGTGGAGATGGTCCTCTGTTGTATGTGAAGGGGAGGGAGTTCTAGGCCAGAGGGAGGATGTGGGAAAGGGGTCTGCAGTGAGACAGACAAGATCAAGTTTCAGTCAATAGGAAGATTAGGGTTGGAGGAGTAAAGTGTGTGGTTGTGTTGTAGTAGGAATTCAGCATGGTAAGGTAGGAGGGGATGAGCTGACTGAATAGTTTCAAGTCAATGGTAAGATATTTCTGTTTGCAGAGTGGGATGGGCAACCACTGGAGGTTCTAGAGTGAGATGTGGACTGAACAGGTTTTTTGAAAAATGATCTGGGTAGCAGAGTTAAGTATGGACTGGAGAGGGGAGAGACAGGAGACAGGGAAGTCAGTGAGGAGCCTGATTCAGTAGTCAAGTTGGGAAGCGATGAGGGCTGAGATCAATGTGGAAGCAGTTTGGATGGAGAGGAAAGGGTGGATTTTAGCAATGTTGTGAAGGTAGAACTGACAGGATTTGGTGACAGATTGAATACGTTTCAGATTGAAATAGAATATTCAGCTATCTAACATCACAATTTCTAGGTTTGTTAAAGTGGGAGTACTCTGGTTTCAAAGATTGGGCTTTTATTCTGTCCTTAATCCTCAAAGAAAATTTTTTTCTGTTCTTGCAAAGTCATTGGATTTGGATAATTTGTCAAAAGTTAATATTAATGACAAGACTGTGTATACACCCTCTTCTCTTATAATGCAGGGATTAAGCTCCTGATAGACCTCCTATTAATGGAAATTGAGTTGTCATATGTGCATCTTGACTGATGACTCATTTCTTCTAATGTCACATAGCGTACTAAATGGAGCGATGTGTTTGAAGAACATGCCCTTACTCTCTAACAGTGTTTTTTTCTGAAACTTGCATTGTCAGAGAACTATATGTACCTGTAATTATGATCAGAATCTGGATTAGTGGACCAGAAGTATATATTAAGACTTCTTAATTGAAGTTGCAGGTCTCACCCTGACCCAAAAATGAGTCAGTGAAACTCACTGTTTTATGGCAACTGTTGTGACTAGACCTTTATGCATCCTCCCTCCTGTATGAAGCTAATTTTTTCACCCCATTCTAAAATCCTTGCTAGGCTTGCTGTTGTCCTGTGAACTTTATTTATTTATTTTTTACTTAATGGTTTTTGTTAAGCGCTTTGTGCCAGGCACTGTACTGAACTCTGGGGTAGATACAAGGTAATCCAGTTGGACACAGTCCTTGTCCCACATAGGGCTCACTGTCTTACTCTCCATTTTACAGCTGAGGTAACTGAGGCACAGAGAAGTCAAGTGACTTGCCCAAGGTCACAGCAGACAAGTGGTGGAGCTGGGATTAAAATCCAGGTCCTCTCACTCCCGGGCCTGTGCTCTTTCCACTAGGCCATGCTGCTTCTCACAACAGAGCAGCACTTCTGCTTCCTCCCTTTAGCGGCATTACTGATCATCTGCCGTCAACTCCCATGCCTAACAGTCTCAATCTACTATTCCAGATCTTTATCTCCCTCATGGAACTCTGTGTTCCCTCCCCACCCACTTTCTCACCCCTGTGATGTCCTTGCCAACTACTTGGATAAAATCAAAACCACCAGGTGTGAGCTCTCCAAATCTCCCCTCATCTTCTCAGCTTCCTCACTCTCACTTATGTACATGCTCGTCCCTGTGGGCTGCCTCAAGAGAAGATCTGCCCCCCTGCTTTCAAAATTTACCCCTTCACCTGTGCCTCTGACCCACTTTGTTTCACCTTAAAAATTTGTTTTTTTGCCCTTTCTTCGCACTCTGACTGCCATCTTCATCACTCCCTGAACATTTCTGCTTCCCTTCTGCCTTCAAACCCATCCACACCACCCCTATCCTAAAAAATGTCTTTGAACCCGAAAGCACCATCCAGTTGCTTCCCCATATGCCTCCCATCCTTTCCATACTGTAGGTGGGTTGGGTGCATCTTTTGCCTCCAACTCTCTAAACCCAGCACCTCTTCATTGCACTAAGACCACTCTCTCCAAGGTCACCAGCAATAATAATAATTATGATATTTGTTACGAAGCGCTGGGGTGGATACAAGCAAATCAGGTTGGTCACAGCCCCTGTCCCACATGGGGCTCACAGTCTCAATCCCCATTTTACAGATGAGGTAACTGAGGCACAGAGAAGTAAAGTGACTTACCCAAAGTGTCACAGAAGACAGGTGGCGGAGCCGGGATTAGAATCTATGACCTGACTCCCAGTTCCTGGCACATAGTAAGTGCTTAACAAATACCACAATTATTATTATTAGAATATACTCAGTTCTCTTATTACAGGGGTTACATTTTTACAGTATTTTGTTTTAAGGAAAATGGTTGTTTTCGCATCTGACCCCACAAAGTGGTGCTCTATCCACTTTGCCATGCTGCTTCTAAAACTTCTTGCCAAAGATAAAACTGTGTCTTTAATTGTTTTCAACCTCTCTGATATCTTGGATGCTGACGACCACTCCTTTTTCTGTGAAACACTATTAAACATTGATTTTTTACATCCAGTTTTCTCTTGGTTGATCCTTCAGAGTCTTTTTTGCCATATCCTCCTCTGCCTGCTACACCTAACTGTGGGTGGCCCACAATGCTGTATTCCTGTTCTCTTCTTACTGTACACTCATTCCCTTGGGGATCTCTACTCCCATGGCTTCAACTACCACCTTTAAGTGCCTCCCAAATCTATCTTGCTAGATCTCATCTCTCTCCTCCTCAGCAATCTCACATTTCTTCCAGCTGCCAGAACATCTCTACCTGGGTTCCTGGTTTGGCACCTCAATCTCAACGTGTCTAAAACTAAACTCCTCATCTTTCCCAAATCCTCTCCTTCACCAGTCACCTTTATTTTTTCTGGTACCAAGCAGTGCACATCAATATAAATAGAATCAGTAAAACAACATCTTAAGAAACTATTCAACATTGCAATATAATTGATGTATATTTATCACATCACTATACTAGAACGTAAATGAACTGTAGTAAGCATAATAGCAGTAGTAAAAAGTAAATAGTGCTTATTTCTAATGCTGCCTTTCTCTTAGAGTAATACACCACACTATAATGGGGTGGAAATTAATGTCATAACCTCTTTAAAAATTAGAACATAAATACAAATGGAAGCTGCTAAAGTAGTGGAAGGTTGACAAGTTAGGAAGCGGAAAAGAACTGTGAACTGAAGCTCTTCTCCTAGGGCACAAATTTCTTGCCCTATCAGGCTTTGCTACTGCCTTCAGCCAGGCCACCCTCAGAAATATTTGGATGTGAATGACTTAAGAACCAAGGAGTTTCTGGCTGCAATTGTGATAAAATTGTAATATGCACATTTGTTTCTATTGAAACCCACAGGTAAGGATCCAAAATTTCCCAAGAGAGTTGTCAAAGGGCAAAGAGTTGACTCTGAGTGACCCAATTTCCATCTCTCTGACAGTTCCCAGGACCAGCTAGGATTTCCTTGCATCAGGTGAGTGTCCTGCCCTGGTTAGTGGGAGAGGAAATGGGAGGAGGGGACCCAGTGAGGATGCCTTTTGTGGGAGCATCCGAAGGTTGCTGAGACTGGCTCTGATTCCAGGCCACTCTAACCCAAAAGTTTAGAAAATAGGTAATGCCACTACTTTGACCAGCCAGTACAGCCAGTCCTGGGCTCAGTTCACAGAAAATGGCAACAGGATTCTAGGAGGAATTGTGTGAAATGGTGGTTCTCTCTCCTAATGGTTAGTGATTGCAGTGGTGAGGATTACTATGGCTTCCCCCACCCCACCTCCTCAACCTATTATGGGCCACTTGTTCATGAATTTATAACTCTCAAATTTACTGATATTTTCAGTCCGCAAAACCTTCTGTGGTAACAAACTGTGCATCCCACCCGCTGTGTGAAGACGTATCCTTGTTCATTTTGAAATTCTCCCCCCAATTTGCTTCCTCCAAAAGTCATTTCACTGGGTCAGGGCCTATGGCATAGTGGGCTTGGGAGTCAGGTCATGGGTTTTAATCCTGCCTCCATCACTTGTCTGCTTTGTGACCTTGGGCTAGTCACTTCACTCTCTGTGTGCCTTTAGTTACCTCATTTGTAAAATGGGGATTGAAACAGTGAGCCCCATGTGGGACAGGGACTGTGTCCAACCCGCTTTGCTTGGATCCACTCCATGCTTCATACAGTGCCTGGCACATAGTAAGTGCTTAACAAATATCACAATTATTATTATTAGAATATACTCAGTTCTCTTATTACAGGGGTTACATTTTTACAGTATTTTGTTTTAAGGAAAATGGTTGTTTTCACATCTGACCCCACAAAAATTCACCCACCATTTTTTTCTGGAACTGTAATGATTCCAGAAAAGTTCATGTTTTCATAAGAATCATCTTTAACCCTGCCATCACATTCTAGCTAAAATGCATAATGAAAACAAGCATTATAGCATAACTGAGTATTCTGTATATATTACCTTGGACTAAAGGAGGTAATTTACATTAAAGATGCATAACTTATTCTTAAGATTAGAGCATTTTTTTTAGTAAATTTCTTCTTCAGGCATTAATAGCCTGGTTCCCTGAAGGAGTTAATGGAGCATCTGTATTTCTCAAATTACAATTGGAGGGTGACTGAGGTGTTGGGAGACTGGTATAGTAATTCAAGTAGCTCTTTCTAAGCCCTGATTTCCTTTTCTACTTGGAATGAAGTGGATTTTAAAATGTCCCTTCTGAGCTATAGAATTGTATGCAAATTAAAAAAATTTGTACTTTGCTTCCTTTTTAAAATATTGATAAATATGTGCATTTGAACTTGGAAGACAAAGTTTTCTGATAAATACAGTCTTGTTAAAAAGTGGGGAAAGTTAAAATGGTGGCAGATTAGATTTACATTTGTGATTACAGAACTTCCTCCTCCTTTTCCCAGTCCTTAGAACCATGTGCAGCGCTTAGAACAGTGCTTTGCACATAGTAAGCACTTAATAAATGCTACTATTATTATTTTCCTGTTGTGCCTTAGTTTTTCTGAGCAGTCCTGACAGCTGGAAGTGGCAGGTATGTCCTGACTGGAGGCTTTGTCTTGCAAAAATCCTTCAAAGCTGAGCATTAGTCAGCAGTACACATCCCCAGTGCTCACCAATTACTGGTGGCAGATTTAAAATGGTGTAGACTGGGGTGCCAAGTTTTAATTTTGAGTTTGGGGGCAAATTGGGGATGACTCTGGTGGCCCCACTTCTGGTCCTCATTCATCTCCAAGAGGCTGGTGGGGTGCTAACTAGGCTACCTATATGGGCCAAAAGTTGGGGGTGGGGGGGCAAGCTGATGGCTTCATCCCCATAATGTCAGTCCTAAGGGGGCAATGATCAATCAATCAATCAATCGTATTTATTGAGCGCTTACTGTATGCAGAGCACTGTACTAAGCGCTTGGGAAGTACAAGTTGGCAACATATAGAGACAGTCCTCTAGGATGATCATCCTTGTCCCCTAGGAACTGGAATCCTGGCTCACTCTCTTTCCAATAAAATACAAGAAACTTCTTAGAATCACCCCAAAATGATTAAATGCACTCTTGGAAGGGGAAGAGAGGATTTCTACAATAAAGTCCATTAATAGTACCTTAAATTTCCCAGCTGACTTTGGCCTGCTAAAGTGTTTAAAGCTACAGGGTCCAAACCCATCTGGTGCCTGAAACCTTCTCCGTCATTCTGTAAAAGCTGCTATTGTTATTATCTTTTTCCCCAGTTGTTTTCAGTCCTGTTGCCTGCTAGGATACTAATGGGGCTCGAAGCCTAGTGTGGAAGAATGAAGATGGAGAGGAAATGATGACCAGGTAGACTTTGGGAAACTGCATGGTGTAGTGAATAGAGTACGGGCTTGAGAGTCAGAAGGTCAAGGGTTCTAATCCTGACTCTACCACATGTCTGCTGTGTGACCTTGGGCAAGTCACTTAACTTCTCTGTGGTTGTTACCCCATCTGTAAAATGGGGATTAAGAGTGTGAGCCAAATGTGGGACGGGGACTGTGTCCAACCTGATTAACTTGTACTATCCCAGTTCTTAGAACAGTGCTTGCTTTGCACATAGTAAATGCTTAACAAGTACCATAATTATTATTAATTATTATCGTTAGACTTCCTCCTATATATAATTTATCTTAGGGTCTGTCTCCCCTGTTAGATTGTAAGGTCCTTCAGCACAAAGATCATGCCTACTAATTCTGTTACGCTCTCCCAAGGGCTTAGTGCAGTGCTGTACACATAGATACTCAAATACAACTGATTGAGTGATAGACCATGTATCCAACAGTAGTTGGGATATCCATGGATTTTATGTTTTTGGTTTTTTATCCCCCCACCAATCTGAAAGCCCCTGGTGGGATTCATTAAGGTTCTGCTTTCAGGTGTGGTGGCTGCAGTTGGCCTAGCAGCTTCTACCTGACTCTTTTCTGGGAGTCCTAGTGTGGCCACTTTAATGTGGATCAAATTGAACTGGACTCTTCCAGGGTTCAGCCAGCAAAAGTAGGATTTCTACTACTGGTTGTACCAGGAGAATTCTCACTGCCATCATCTGGACCACAGCAGGGCTTTTACTTTGCCTGCTGTGGTCCAGATAGTGGTTACAGAGTAGGTGGCAAGGTAAGTGATGCATGGCATCTTTGTCTTTTCTATTTATCTCCCAGTTGCTACCTGCCTGCCCTAATTGTCCCCTCTTCACCCTTTACTCTTCGGCCCTTCTCTCTCTGTTTCTAAATCTTTGTCTTCCTTTTTCTCTTCCTCTCTATTTTTTATTTTCTAGGTCTTTGTCCCTCTCTTATTCTCTATCTTTTTTGCTCTTATGCCTTTTTGGTCTGACTTCTGTCCTACTGTGAGCTCACATATGGTCACCTTACCTGACTGCTTGTCTATCGTAGAGCTATTCAGAAAATGGTAGAAATATTGATAACTGGGAAAAAAGTGAAGCTCCCTCTGGTTTTCCATCCTGCTCTCCTTGATGGCTTAGAAAGCTATGGATTATGGGTCAAATTGTTCTCCTCACTTGTTAACATCTCCTGGATTCTGCCACTGAATTTCTGCTGGGCAACGTTGGAAATGTCCCGGTTCATAATCAGTGAACATCAATGGCCTAGCACTGCCCTTGCCATCTTGGTCCAGAAACATGCTACCTTAATAAGGTAGACATAGCTCTGGATAGTCATCTGAACTCTTCCACAAGTTCTGCTCAAAAGAACCTGGGTAAAACTGCTCAGCAAATCAGAACACATCTACATCCTCAAGCCTAGAAGTGAACTACTTTAAATGGCATTTGCTAGTATACCATCTTGGTGAGATTCCACTGCATTAAGTAGAGTTCATTCATTCAATCATATTTATTGAGCGCTTACTGTTTGCAGAGCACTGTACTAAGCGCTTGGGAGGCAATTCAGCAACAGAGACAATCCCTACCCAACAACGGACTAGTTGTCCTTCAGGTGTGTCTGTCCACCATTCCTTAGGTGAGGATATTTATTCTGCTTCTTCGGGTTATTACCTCTGGAGCCTGAAATCTATAAAGTCTGCAAGACTCATAAAAAAGGTGCTGACAGAGAAGCACAATTGAAAGAGCAGAACACACCCTATATATGGCCACATTTGAAAGGGGAAAATGGGTTGGGATGGAGTTTTTGGGTACAGGATTTATGATGAAAGCTAGAAGACTACTTCCAAACCTGAAATTTGAAGCAGAACTTCATAGAATGAACTTTCAACGAAGTGATCTCACTGAATCACTAAACCATAGGGAAAACATTCCAGGCAGAAAATGAAGTCAATTAAAGAACAAGGAATTCAAGGCACTGAGACTGTCACCAGCTTTAATCCTGCCAGTTATTGTATGCAAGGTAATAACCCCAGTCAAACTCCTGTGCAAGGATTTAGTTATGCAATGTATTCAAAGGATATGCAAATCTGGGTTTGTATTTGTGGATACTAGATCTTGGTCTCCTGAGGATGCCCAATTATGAACTTGTCTGTAGAGTTGATTCAAGTCTTCATTTCTGACTTGAATTTTGCTGGAATACTTCTAAAGCCTTTTCCTGAAAGACTATAGAATTAGAGTTTGATTATGCAAAAAAAGATTTTCAAGAAATGATATTGTGTGTGTGTGAGAGAGAGAGAATCAGATTTTACTCCATCAGGCAGTGAATGGTCAGGGTTAAGAACCATTGCACCAGTTTCCTTCCCTTTTAGTGCCCGTAGAGAAGTCATTTCTCAACCATGTACTTTTCTCAGTACCCCTTGTGCAAGAACCAAGGTACCCTTCCTCAAGGGTGGCAAGTGTGGGGAAGGATGGAGTTGAGCAGATTTGGAGGCAGAAGATTCCATTTAGATAACTTGGTATAGATGATTTAAGAACACGGATTAGGCAAATGTGTTATATGGCTATTTTATTTTTATGTAAACCAATTTGATATACAGCTTTATATAAATTAGCCAACCTGTGTGCAAAATTTAGACCTTTGATTTAATCAGAGGTGATGTTCCCTAGAGAATGTCACCAAATAAATATATAGAGCTTTTTACACAGAGTGGCTGCTGAAATCCCTTCTAGCTAGAATAGTCAATTTAAAACTTCTGTAGCTTAGCAGGCTTAGTCACAATGATAAACACTCGACTCTTGCAATCATTGTGTTCCTTAAAATGCAGTGGAAATGGGATATGAAATAGTTCTTTTTGAATATATAATGGATATTTTTAGTTTCAGTTATTCACATCAAATGTGATGTGATCACATTCAGGACCCTAGCAGTTGCTAATTTTTAAAGAAGATGAGGTGAATGAATTGCTGAAGAGCAGCCTCTTGTCTTTATCAGTTGCAGCATCATTTCAGGGTTAGACCCCACTTGCACAGACCATGTAAAGGAGAAAATCCTGGCCCCTTAGAGTTTGAATTCTAAGGAACATAAAAGTAATTCTTTCACACTGGGGCCAGCTTCCGAAAAGTGTAGTAAATCTCAATTTAGGTGCAACCATAGCTCTTCAAAACCCTAATTTTCCTCCAGGGAATAGTTCTACCATAATGTGTGTTTTTATTATGGGTTTTGACTGGAACGGTGTTGGGGATTCTAGGAACTTCTGACAATGTTCTTCTGTCTGTTATGCACAGGGCATCACTTGAGTAAAACCTTGGGTGCAATTTTTACTTAGCCACAAGATTCTTCAAGAATACAACCTGTGGGCTATAGGAGAATTGACTGTACTTCTTTCCCTACATTGATTCAGACCCATTCACTGACACTCTTTGTCTAGCATTCTTGTGAGGTTAGGGATATGGAGCTACCACAATTATTATGATTACTGAGACTCTGAGAGTGACTTGTCTTTGAAAACAAGGGACAGATAGGTAGCCTATGAGAAGCAGCATTGCCTAGTAGTAAGAGCATGGGCCTGCGAGTCTAAAGATCCATGTTCTAATCCTGGTTCTACCCCCTTTCTGTTGTGTGACCTTAGACAAGTCACTTAATTCTCTGTGCCTGTTACTTCATCTGTAAAATGGGGATTATTACTAGGAGCCCTGTTTGGGACATGGAACTGGGAGTCAGAAGGTCATGGGTTCTAATCCCAGCTCTGCCACTTGTCTGCTGTGTGACCTCGGGCAAGTCACTTAATTTGTGTGTGCCTCAGTTACCTTATCTGTAAAATGGGGGGATTAAGACTGTGAACCCCATACGGGACATGGACTGTGTCCAACCTGACTAGCTTGTCTCTACCCAAGTGCTTAGTACAGTGCCTGCCAGGTTATATTGTACTCTCCTAAGTGCTCAGTACAGAGCTCTGCACACAGTAAGCACTCAATAAATATGATTGACTGACATATTAAGCGCTTAGCAAATGTCCCCCCAAAATACAATACTCCATTCACTCCTGCAAACAGCAGGTATTAATTACCATTATTGTTGTTACTAATAGTACAATCAACAAAAGTAATATTATCCCATTTTGGCAGGATGTAGCTATAGTGCTCATTTTGCTGGGTGGTGGAGTTGTACAATTTTCCTTACACAGGTCGGAATGTAGCCTGTGGGGTTTAATGATCTAAAAAAACAAAGCCTAGCAAAAAGAAAATCTAACTTTATAGTCAGCAGTGTATTTCCTTTTAAACTGCTGGTCTGGCTAAAATGTCTCACTGATCAGCAGCCCTGGATTTGCACTTAAAAATGTGATCAGTTAATGAAAAAAAATCCAAACCTATAAACATCCAGTTGAGGCTTCCAGGTCTGTGCATGGTGAAATATAGCACTCTTATTCTTGAAGTCCAGCCCCCTTTCTAAATGTAGGGAAGAACGTCCAATCCAGCTCCCAGATAAATAACCTGATGTCCCTCAGGTTTTCCATAGTGATGGCATTGAAAAAGAATCTTCTAGTGGAATCTGTCCTGGTCCTAATTGTGGCAGTAATTTTTTTTTGTTGTTGTTAATTTGAGCCATGGGGAGCACAAGCAATATTCAGTTTACCACCATTCACTTAGAGACTGCAGGTTTATCCCGATTGTCCCAAAAGGCCCTTTGGTGTACGTGGGAAAGATCTGGGGCTTATTGTGCTGGGCAAAGTTGTCACTGCCTTCCCACTTTATGATTACTCCTGTCTGTGGGTGGGCACAGGGGAAAAGCCGACTGATGTGTTGCCAGCAGTGAGGCCAGGAAGTGAAGGGGTCCCAGGGACTATTATGATTTGCTAGGTTACTTTCGAATAGTAATAATAATAACTGGTATTTAAGCACCAAGCACTGTACTAAGCACTAGGGTGGGCACAAGATCAGCAGGCCGGACACAGTCCATGCTTCCTTAATTTCGTGGGGATGGAACTTTCCCCATTTCACTGGTCCCCATTTGGCTCTTCACCATCACTGAGTATTCTGGGACTCTCCCAACTGTATTTTCAGTGAAGCACAGGAAATGTGAGAGTGATTCATTTTCAATATTTTCTCATAATATAGTTTGTCTACCTCAGATCCAGACAAAATATTTAATCGGTCGAATCAGGTCATTACCCTAATTTAACTTGTGGAATAAAGTTTATAAGAAAGAATGGTGTTGCTACTGATGGCATTTTGAAAGAGGCAGCGCTGCATGTTACAGACACTGAAATGAGCTTAATCATTAGTCTGCATTTTCAGGACAGATGTTGGCATTTACTATTGTTCCAGAACCAAATGTCAAGTTATTCCTGCTCAAAATCTTTTGCCAAAATGTTTGGAGATTCCATCTGCAGCTGTATTTATAGCTAGCACTGCTTTTAAAAAAAAAAATCCAGCATTTCTATGCAGGTTTGTAAATGGGTTTTAGGGAGTTCATAAATGCTTTGGCGACCTGCCTAAGTTAATTAATTCCCTTTTCAGACATTGTAACCTATACAAGTAGGCCAGCTGGAGGTGGATGTTTTCTTTGAAACTGGTAATTACTTGCGTTATGGGATCAAGTTTGGTTTTCCACAGCTCTCGCAATCAGATGCATGGAGTCTTATAAACTCAGTATCACAGGAGGTTTTCTTCATCTCCTGGAAAATCAGCATGCAGATGAGCTGAGATCATAGTTGTTGATAATAGTTGCAAATAGTTGACAATAAATGCAAATGAATGATTAAAGTGAGGTGCACTAGAAGCTTCCTGAAAAAAGAATTTGAAACTCCTGGTGCTACCTTTATAATCATGTCTCTTTCATCTTTTCTTTCCTTACTTCATTATTTCTATGTGTTTTCCATAGCTTTCACACCCTACTCTATAATGGAGACACTTTGCTTCCAGCTGAGAGATTGGTTAAATGGCTCTATGGCTCCTGTAGTGGGTATAAAAGCAAAATATTCAGTAGTCAATCTTCAGTGTTGAGTAAATTACCTTTGCAAAATAACCCAAATTCCAGCAGGGAAGAGAAAGTTCTATCCAGTGTTCAGAAAGCTGGATTGCCAAATTTCTTTGTGGATTTTATTTTCTTTTCACTCACAAATGTGCTCATATGACTAACATACAAGAACTGGTGATGCTTGGGTGAGGGGTGTTCCAAGAGTATTCCAGGAGGTGGTGAGAAGGAAGTGTTGGGGGAAGAAACCTTCTGAAATTTAATCTCTTCCATGAGGCTTTGTTTTCTCTTTTTTTAATGGCATTTAAGCACTTACTATGTGTCAGACACTGCACTGTGCACTAGGGTAGATACAAGATAATCAGGTTGGATACAGTCCGTATCCCACATGGGGTTCACAGTCTTAATCACCATTTTATAGATGAGGTAACTGGGGCACAGAGAAGTGACTTGCCCAGGGTCACACGCGGACAAGTGGTGGAGCCAGGATTAGAACCCAGGTCCTTCTGACTCCTAGGCCCGTGCCCTATCCACTAGGCCATGTTACTTCTCTACTAGGCTTTTCCCTAACTTTAATAACTTTAGTAACTTTAATATGAGGAGAAATGTAGAAATCAGTCAGTCTTGGGAGATAGATAAGAGAATAAACATGGTCTTTCTAATATTCTGCAGCTTCACAGAATTCATTATTACCATCTTACTTTTGAGAGTTTCTAAGAATCAGTTGCCCGCTGGCTGGTTTTCCTGAGTGAACTATACTAAGAAATGAACAGAGGATGTATTCTGAGTTCCAGTGACTACTCAGGTAAACTGCTCATTCTGCCATTCCAGATGCTAGTTGAAAAGCTCTCTCTAGCCTTCTTATTAATAATAATAATAATAATAATAATAATAATAATGATGGTATTTAAGCGCTTACTATGTGCAAAGCACTGTTCTTATTAATCATGGATCAAAAGCCTGGCTAAGATCTGAGAAGCCACATTCAGAGAGGTGAAGTGTGGGGGCTGTGGTCTTGTGTTTGCAGCATATATATACATATATATATATATATATATATATTTCTTATTGCTATTTGCTTATATAGAGAGAAGCAGCATGGTTCGGTAGAAGGAGCACGGGCTTGGGAGTCAGAGGTCATGGGTTCTAATCCTGGCTCTGCTACTTTGTCAGCTGTGTGACTTTGGGCAAGTCACTAAACTTCTCTGTGCCTCAGTTACCTCATCTGTAAAAAAAAAAAAAAAATGGGGATTAAGACTGTGAGCCCCATGTGGGACAACCTGATTACTTTGTATCCCCCCAGTGCTTAGAACAGTGCTTGGCACATAGTAAATGCTTAACAAATGCCATCATTATCATTATTATTACTATTTATCTGTAATTTTATTTATTTGTATTGATGTTTGTTTCCCCCCTCTAGACTATAAGCTCATTGTGGACAGGAGTTGTCACTCTTTATTGCTAAATTTTACTTTCCCAACCACTTAGTATGATGCTCTGCACACTCCAAGTGCTTAATAAATACGAATGAATGAATGCTCTATCTTGCAAGACCCTTCCTCAATGTTAAAATTTCCACTTCCAACCCCAGCACCCCCTACACCTTTGGTGTTAACTGTTAATAGTTTTTGGAGCTAAATCTAAGCTGGTCTTTTGGCCCAGAGCAACCTTTCTGCTGTTATATTGTGAGCCCCTAAAGGGCCAGGGACTGTGCCTAATTTCCACCTGCGTATTCTTTCCCTGCACTTAGGACAGTGCTCTGCATATAGTGCTTAATAAAAACTATTACTGCTTCTATTACTCCAAACTGCTACACTACTTCCTACCTCTCTGCGTAGCACCTCATGTGTAGGTCTTGGGTCTTGAGCTAACTAGATTGTAAGCCCCTTGAGGGCAGGGATTCTTATCTACTCATTCTGTTATATTTTCCCAAGTGCTCTCTACAGGGCTCTACACATAGGAAGTGCACAATAAATACCATTAATTGGTTATATCACTGCTTAACATCCTCATCCTCTAGGAATCTTTCCATGATTAACTCCATCTTTTATCTAACCCACCAGCCCAATCCATGACCCATTCTTCCCTTTCAGCTTATTCATGTAATGATTGTCTCTTTGTTCATATTTAGCTTGAGAAGGTGCTTCTCAAGTCTTTCCGATTAGATTACAACAAATGGCGAGACACACAAAAAGGGAAGAAGAGCTGCATTTTATGAGCTGCATTTTGGCTGGAGTATGCTATACCCAGCATGGTATGCTACGCTGCCTTTTGTGGGTGCTCAGTTAACCCACTGGCAGTTAATGGTGGTTACTGAGAAAGCATTCTGATCAGAAGTTAACTATATTTTTGTACAGTGGTGACAAGAGGGAATGAGAAGCTGAAATCAATTACAGTCTGGGCATAGAAATTCTCACTAGTAATCCTTCTCAGATATTCTTTAGTCCTTTCCTTTTCCACAAACCAGGCAGCTTCTAGTGACCCTCCAATTCATAATAACATTAGGAAGGGAGATTCCATAATCTCTCCTATCACTGTATTTTACACAGTCCCTTCCTCCCTTTGGCAGGCAACAGAAACCTGTTTGTCTTGTTTTCTTTTTTGCTGGTGTGGGATACAGCTGACTACTGTTCTCCTCAAATCAGTCCTCATAGCCCTAGAGATTGGGATGAGGTTCCCACTCAAGCTTTTGTTCTTCAGGAATAACGTGATTGATAATTCAGGCAATTTCAGAATTGGAAGTGCCACTTGGGTGAGTGAATCAGATTCTTTCTAAGAGTGAACAGTGCTATGTCTGGGTTGTCTTCTCAGCTGTGTTGTTGAATTAACTTATTCTTTCGCAACTGAGGAATCAGTGAGCATATGTATATATGTTTGTACATATTTATTACTCTATCTTGTACATATCTATTATATTTATTTTATTTTGTTAGTGTGTTTGATTTGGTTTTCTGTCTCCCCCTTCTAGACTGTGAGCCCACTGTTGGGTAGGGACTGTCTCTATATGTTGCCAACTTGTACTTCCCAAGCGCTTAGTACAGTGCTCTGCACACAGTAAGAACTCAATAAATACGATTGATTGATTGATTGATAGGCGCCCGGTATAGTACCTCATTTATACCTAATGGGAAAGAACTTCCATCATCCTGGTGGTGAGGGCAGGGGAGCAACCCGTACAGTTCCAGCTAAGATATAGTTCCAACAGATTCAATCAATCAGTACGATTGATTGATTGAGGTTTCATTTGGATCTGAATGAAGTCCACTGTACCAACCCAGCTTCAGTCTGACCTTGAAAAGGTGGTGACCAAGAGCAGAAGAGACACTGTTGCTGGTAGAGTAGCCATTCATTTGGTTTTATACTGGGCAGTCCTGTTTTCAGTTGGTCTGTCCCCATTCCAGTGCAGATGTGTCTGGTATTTAAATATCCAGACATCCTCTGTCTTGGCTCCAGCTTCAGAGTTTCGTGGCTCAGAAGTGATGCCTTGTTCGGCGCGGTCTGAGAAGGAGACGTAAAGGCTCTGGAGCTAGTGTATGTGTTTGGGTTTAGACGTCCCCCGGAGAAGAACTCTAGGGTTAGATGACTTTGGATGGCCACAAAACGGTGGGCATTATTGCTGCGTGTCCTGAATAATGAGAAGCAGCATGGCCTACTGGAAAGAGCACAGGTCTGAGAGTCAGAGGACCTTGGTTCTCTAATCCAGACTCTGCCACTTGTCTGCTGTGGGACTTTGAGTGTCACCTAACTTCTCTGTGCTTCAGTTCCCTCAACTGGAAAAGCAGCATGGTACAGTGGATGGAGCACAGACCTGCGAGTCAGAAGGTCATGGGTTCTAATTCCGGCTCTGCCACTTGGCTGCCGTGTGACCTTGGGTAAGTCACTTCAGTTCTCTTTGACTCAGTTACCTCATCTGTAAAATGGGGATTGAGACTGTGAGCCCCACCCTTCTAGACTCCCCTTTCTAGACTGTAAGCCCATTGTTGGGTAGGGGCCATTTCTTTATGTTGCCGACTCGTACTTCCCAAGCGCTTAGTACAGTGCTCTGCATGCAGTAAGCGCTCAATAAATATGAATGAATGAATGAATATGGGACAGGGACTGTGTCCAACCTGATTTGCTTGTATTCACACAGTGCTTAGAAGAGTGCCTTGCACATAGTAAGTGCTTAACAAACACTATTATTATTATTACTATTAATAATAATAAAATGAGGTTCCAATACCTGTTCTTTCCACTTCTTAGACTGCAGGCCCCATGTGGGACAGGGACTGTGTCTGACCTGATTATCTTATCTTATCGCCCTGCAACAGCAACTTCATTTCTGTTTTTGAAAAATTAGGAGAGAAAATAAATATTTAGCTCTGAAGATACTGCTACCCTTCCCCATTAGCTGATTCCTGAAACCAGTATTTTATTTGAAAGGTTAGTGAGGGTACATGTGACCTTGGTGTCTTTTGACACTGACGAGAGCTTTTCATTGAGGAGTTTGGACAAAGAGTTTGACTGATTAAAGTGTGACTGATTTCATAACCTGCAGTTCAGGAGTTAGCTTTGTGGCACAGTCTCATGAGAGAAAATAGAGTGGCCATTAATCCCAAACCTAGAAATCATTTGTGATGAAAAATAATTTGTTGCAAAGTTTCTAGCAGAAGTTTCAGCATCTGCAGCAAAAAGATTGGCAGTATTATTTCATAGACAACTTTCATTTAATCCATAATCCGTCTTTGGGGGTGGTACATTTAATTTTCTCCTTATTCAGTATTCATTATTCAGTTATGATTGATTTTATGCAGAAATATAAAACATGACATTGCTATTCCATTTGAATATAATTTCTGTCCTCACTTTTGATCTGTAATTATTCCAAGCTCTCTAAGAACGTATAATCTGTTTCTGTAGCATAATTCTAAATATGACTTTTCATTATTATGAATATTTATACAATATACAGAAGAGACATGCTCATTTAGTGAACTTTTTTAAGTATGAAATTTGTAGCAGAAATATTGCTGCTAAGATAGTGATTTATAATTTTTTTATTAAACTTAGCTTCCAGGCATGGTTTTTGCATTGTTTTAGTATGCCAGATAGGTAAGTTGCATTTTACAGTGAAAAGCTATTACTTTTCTCAAAGGATTGTCATGTCCTTGTTAAATTGCTAAATTACATTTTCAATTTTATGGGAGTGCTCTTTCATTTATGTGGAAATTAAAAATGGCAGGCTAGTTTCATAAAGCAAAATGGTTGTGTACATTAATTTGAGGTGAATTACGATAACCATATTTTGCATGTTTTTCTTTGGGGTATATTTATTACATTTTGAAAACTGTTTTTGAACCACGTATCATGTATTTACAGTTTCAAAAATCCAAACAATCCATGTTACCTTCCAAATTTGGTCAATATTACATTCTCTGAATATCCATTCAGATGGTAAAATGTTTTCCTGATCTTTCTTATTTTGCTTTTTCTTTTTGCGCATTTTTGGAGAAAGTTTATTGCAATGTCTCAAGAAATTTATCCCATTAATAAAAATCAGCTATACTGTATATGAGTGCCTCTTTTCTGCAGATAACTTAGTAACCTCAAGTACAATTTATTCTTTGACTGTTTCAGTGACATAAACTTCATTTAGATTGTTTGAGAGAATGTGCTGCCTAATTTTTACCCACTATTTTTTTCTCAAGTAACCATTTCAAGTATCATTTCTCAAGTAATGGTTGATCATTACTACTAATTCTATTGTAGTCTCCTAAAAGCTGATTTCAGTGCTTTGCATACAGCAGGCACTAGATAAGTCCTATTGATCGACTGGATGGAGTGATTGATTTTGGCCAATTGGAAACAGGGCTAGAAATAAAAGTACAAAATGGCCTAGTGAAAAGAGCATGGCCCTGAGAGTCCAAGGACCTGGGTTGTAATGCTAGCTTTGACTCTTGTCTGCTGTGTGACCCTGGGCAAGTCACTTAACTTCTTTTTGCCTCAGTTAACCTCATTTGTAAAATGGGGACTAATACTGTGAGCCCCACGGGGTGGGACATGTTCTGCGTCCAATCTGATTAGCTTGTATGTACCTCAGGGCTTAGTACAGTGCCTGGCACATATAAAGCGCTTAAATACCATAAAAAAATGCAACCAAGACAAGTGGAGAGAGTTGTTTACTGAGAGAGGAAAGAAAGGGCACAAATACAAGTTGGGGAAAATCACGGCCTTAATTAGATACCATAGATCATTTCCTTGACAAAACCATAGGTAAGTTCACAGCCAGCTCATTCCAATCTTCCTTGAAAATACAATCAAGGTGCTATAACTGGATTTTATTGTCATTTCTAATCATTTCCCCAAAGCCACAAACAAGACACGGAGAGCAAGGTGTCCGTAAGAGTGAAGGCAGTTTATGATGTGCAAGTAAACTATTTACAATGAAGAACAACAACCATTTATAAAAGCCGTTTCTGGACTCCAAATGACCTGGCTCGTGCTGGGAACAGACACCAGAGCCCTGGCTCAACCCAGCATCGGATTTTGCGGGGGTAGCATCCATATTTATGGAGATCTTGTCAGATGACACCCAGCTAGGCCTTGGATTTCAGTAGTGAGATCTGGACAGGGCAATTGAACAGATGTCAAAAGAGCCCTGGGCCACTGCTGGAGGAAATTGAAAACAGACACAATCAATCAATCAATCAATCAATCAATCGTATTTATTGAGCGCTTACTATGTGCAGAGCACTGTACTAAGCGCTTGGGAAGTACAAATTGGCATCACATAGAGACAGTCCCTACCCAACAGTGGGCTCACAGTCTAAAAGGGGGAGACAGAGAACAGAACCAAACATACCAACAAAATAAAATAAGTAGGATAGAAATGTACAAGTAAAATAAATAGAGTAATAAATATGTACAACCATATATACATATATACAGGTGCTGTGGGGAAGGGAAGGAGGTAAGACGGGGGGATGGAGAGGGGGACGAGGGGGAGAGGAAAGAAGGGGCTCAGTCTGGGAAGGCCTCCTGGAGGAGGTGAGCTCTCAGCAGGGCCTTGAAGGGAGGAAGAGAGCTAGCTTGGCGGATGGGCAGAGGGAGGGCATTCCAGGCCCGGGGGATGACGTGGGCCGGGGGTCGATGGCGGGACAGGCGAGAGCGAGGGACAGTGAGGAGATTAGTGGTGGAGGAGCGGAGGGTGCGGGCTGGGCAGTAGAAGGAGAGAAGGGAGGTGAGGTAGGAGGGGGCGAGGTGATGGACAGCCTTGAAGCCCAGGGTGAGGAGTTTCTGCCTGATGCGCAGATTGATCGGTAGCCATTGGAGGTTTTTGAGGAGGGGAGTGATATGTCCAGAGCGTTTCTGGACAAAGATAATCCGGGCAGCAGCATGAAGTATGGATTGAAGTGGAGAGAGACACGAGGATGGGAGATCAGAGAGAAGGCTAGTGCAGTAGTCCAGACGGGATAGGATGAGAGCTTGAATTAGCAGGGTAGCGGTTTGGATGGAGAGGAAAGGGCGGATCTTGGCAATGTTGCGGAGCTGAGACCGGCAGGTTTTGGTGACGGCTTGGATGTGAGGGGTGAATGAGAGAGCGGAGTCGAGGATGACACCAAGGTTGCGGGCTTGTGAGACGGGAAGGATGGTAGTGCCGTCAACAGAGATGGGAAAGTCAGGGAGAGGACAAGGTTTGGGAGGGAAGACAAGGAGCTCAGTCTTCGACATGTTGAGCTTTAGACAATCATCTTGAGGGATGAGGCTGAAATAATTTGAGAAGGAAAAAAATGGTGCATTTCAGATGCAGCCCGGTCACTGGATCCCCAACCCCTTTCCCACCAAGCTTGTCCTGTCCATAGCCTTATAGATCTATAGATCTTATAGATCTAGTTAAGGACCTGGAATGTTGGGGTCCCATGCTAGGCAGCAAATGTCATGAGGTGAAGAGTATTTTCTGAGGTATCCTTCACTGAGTGATGTCAGGCCTCCATAGTGGGGCAGTAGGAAACTAGCAGTATTGGTCCCGCCTTCCAGAGAGAAACCATTTCTGTGTCCCGGGGGGCCAGAGACACGTCTGCTCTGACTTGTGGGGGTTTGTTGGGCAGGAGGTCTTAGTCCAACTCATTCTGCATCCGCTACGACTTTCTGGGTCCATGTTTGTTCCTTGTTCATCTTTGCTCATTTCTCCATTGGTCCCACCCAGTCTTGCTTGCCAGGTTAGTTGAGATGTTGTACTTCCCAAACAGCTGCTGAATCAGGTTTGTGCTGCCCAGACCGCTGGCTCTGAGAGGGAGGTCCCACAGCCTGGGCAGGACGTGGGCTGTAGCTGTCGCAGCTGTGCACCTGTATGTATGTACGTATGTTTGTACATATTTATTACTCTATCTTGTACATATCTATGCTGTTTATTTTATTTTGTTAGTATGTTTGGTTTTGTTCTCTGTCTCCCCCTTCTAGACTGTGAGCCCGCTGTTGGGTAGGGACTGTCTCTATATGTTGCCGACTTGTACTTCCCAAGTGCTTAGTACAGTGCTCTGCACACAGTAAGCGCTCAATAAATACGATTGATTGATTGATTGCTGCCAGCCCCCTGGGAAGCAGACAGTTGTTGGTGCCACACAGGCAAGGGATCCCAGAGGGTGGAGCTCCCCCGGGGACGGGGCCAGGGGTCCCATCATGTGGGAAGGGAAGAGAGGGGGAAGGCAGAAAAATTACAAGCCGTCGACGCAGAGAGATGGAGAGGGATAAAGCAATAGATGCGGACAGGAAGGAAAGAAACAAATAGAAAAAAGAGAGGGAGGAGCCTGAAGAGAGAGTGAGAGGGAAATGAAGACAGTGACATACAGGGATGACAAACCTACCTTCCCTCCACCCACTCCTCCCCCCCAACCCCCAGCCCCCACACTCCCAGAAAGGTGAACTCCATGAGATATAGCTTTGCAGAGCAGCTGCAGCAGCCATCACCACTGGAGGAAAAGGTTTGAAGAGGGCACAGCGGAGGGCACCTCTTCCTGTCTGCCACTTCCTGGCCAGATTTCTCCCCTTTGCTGAGCTTCTAGAGGCTCCAGGAGCCAGAGAGAGCTGCTGCATTCAGCTGTTCCTATTCCTTTCACCGGCTGCTGCTCTGTTCTGTGCTGGGCCCTCAAACCCTGCCATGAGTGGGACTTCTGCCTGTCCCTTCAGCCTTGTTTAGGGTAATGGGACCAGGGCTCCAAAATTATTGCAGTCCTGTCTAGTGCAAGATGGCCGATCATTTTTTTTAATGATATTTTTTAAGTGCTTACTATGTGCCAGGCACTTGACTAGATGCTGTGGGTAGATAAAAGCTAATCAGGTTGGACAAGGTCTCTGTCCCATGTGGGGCTCACAGTCTTAATCCCCATTTTACAGATGAGGGAACTGAGGCACAGAGAAGTTAAGTGACTTGCCCAAGGTCACCCAGCAGACAAGTGGCTGAGCTGGGATTATTATTATCATTATTATTAGCAATAATAATGATAATAATTGTGATATTTAAATGTTTACTATGTGCTAGGAACTGTACTAAGTGCTGGGGCGGATACAAAGGAAGTAGGCTTGGACACAGTCCCTGTCCCACACGAGGTGCTCAGTCTCAATCCCCAATTTACAAGAGGTAAGTGAAGTGACTTGCCCAAGGTCACACAGAAGACACGTGGCAGAGTCGGTATTAAAATCTATGACCTTCTAACTCCCAGGCCCGTCCTCTATCCACTAGGCCATGCTGCTTCTCATGTTCCCTAGGAGATTTAGCAGAGGAAAGCAGGATGAGGACACTTGAAGGAGTGGATACAGAGGAGGAAAACACTGTTCTCTGTGGCCCATCCTCCATTCCCAGAACCTAGGTGTCCTCTCCCTCCCCCGACACACACCACTACCACTTGCCCATCCATCCTTCTGTCTCCCCTCATACTTCAGCTTCAGTTCTGGCCCAGAATTTAGCCACTTGAGGGTCTGGTGCCCCTCCCAGAAATTCCCACCCAAGACTTTCTCTCCAGGGCATAGCCAGAGGCAAAAGCAGAAGCCTCAATCTCCTTGGTGACCTCCCTCCATCCCTCTCCTCCCTCTCTGCCTGGGGCTGATGGGCATCTGCTAAGGGCAATGTTTGAGGCAGCCTGACCATCACATTTGGGTCACAAGGAGAATTTTGCACTTGAGAGGTCCTTTAAAATGTAGAGACCCAGCCAGTCTGGGTTGGTGCCTCAGTTAACAGGGAGGAAATTTTCCAGGTACTTCTTACTTGGTAAGGCTGAGACTTCAAACCTTGGTGAGATCCATGCTTTGGAGTGGAAATTGTCCTGGGGAAAAATTAGAGGAAGAATGAGCAGCACAATCATTTTCTTTGGCTTTAAATGGGAAGAAACTGGATGCAGTTGGAAATTTTAGTTTGGTGCTCTATGAATCAACCCTTCTTTGTCTTGATCAGAGTAATAGTTAGCTTAATTGGAAGCAGCATGGCTCTAGATGTTACAGTGGTAATTACTGCAGGCACAAGTAGCAACATGAACTTTTGAAACGATTCAGCGCTGCCCCGCTGAGCTGAGCAGCAAGGCTCTTTCCTAAACATTAGCGGTGACAAGTTACTTTAAACATCATCTTAGAAAACCAGGCCGGGGAATGCTGGGATAGGAATTAATTCTGATATGTAAATGTTGATAAATGCACCTGCACCGCTGCTATTTCAATCAAATGTCAAAGGAAGTCTGATTAAAACAGGATTTCAAATAGTTCCGGTTAATGGGGGCAGAACTCCTTAACCATGGCATTAAGTGATAATTTTCATTTTTGTGTGTCTGACCCCGATTAACGTCACACTGTTAGTGTTGTCAGAGGCAAAAAAAATTTTTAGGAACTGCCATTTTGGTCAAATTTGAGACCGATTCATTCTGACGTTCCTTTGCTTCTCTTTTACCGTTGTGAGACTATCAGTACATGCTTATAAAAAGACTCATTTTAATGCAGCCACACATTGCGCAGGCCAATTTAATTTCTTTATGTCGTGCCCCCTGTGTGCCTGTGGCTAAGCTTTTTAGGGAAAGAATGTTATATTCTGAAAGATGTTAGAGGTGGCCCCAATCACCAGTTGCCTCTTAATGCTATACCTGTGGAAATTCAAGAGGCTTAGAGAACTAAACCTGGATTTGTCCTCCTTTGACCATTAGGGTCACCTGTGATGAGTTAATGTAAAACACAAATAAGGTGAAGTCGGTGAACCCAGTTATACCTGGGGGTACACTTGCATAGCAATGTCTGACTTGTCTTTCTCATGAAAGTGGGGCACATGAAAATAAGGATCCCGATGCACCCCAGCTAGTGCTCTTAACTGGTTTCATGAAAATAGAGAATTAAAACGAAAGAGCACTGAATGAATAGTTTTCCCACAGGATGTATTTAAAGCTCATTATTGCATTCCCAAGATCCAAAACAGCATCAATACATTTTTTAAAGTGATTTAAAAATGTGGTTTTCTTCTTAGCTTCTGTGATCAAAGAGCAGTGTAAGTACCTATAAGAAAATAACAATCAAATGTTTCAATACATACGAGTAAAAAACGTTGTCCTCCTAGTTGACCCCAATAAGCCAAAAGCTTTGCAGGCTCCAGATATCTAAGCACATTTAATTTAACTGTCAGACTTAAGATCCTATATATTTTTTCCTCTTTTTAGGCACCCGCTAAGCTTTGAGGCCATGTTAGACTGAACTGTATCGTTTGGGAAGTAACTAACTTCAGTGCAAAATAAAGCAGCTCTGTGTGTTGGTGACTAGCAACTGTGCAGTGGGCCAGTGTATACCCAACATACAGAATGTACATATGCTGATTAGAGCTCAGGTACCACAAAACCAGAGTGCTATCCGGAGGTGTGAGCCTGGTATATAAATTGAATAGTGCTATAGTGAACAATGCTAATAGAGGAAACTTATAATGGGGGAATCCTTGGGCTGACAATTGGACAATCGGGCTGTTTTCTAAAATAGATCATGTACATTCAAACCCCGGCATCCTGTGGTTGTAGGTCTCTCTGTGACCACATCTGGGAAATCCAAGTGATAGTTTCACCATTCAGTCCTCTAGAAGAAAGCCCTTCTCCCAGCCATTGTTTAGTTCTTGAGTTAAAGAACTCCTTAAGGGAGAAGCCCAAAACCCATGCAGAAGGTCTATTCCCACAAAAATGTACAGGAAACTGGGATGCATAATTTGTTTTATGGCATGCAGGAATGGTGAAGTCATCCTCTGCTAGACTTTAAGCTCATTATGGGCAGGGAAAATGTCTACCAACTCAGATTGTATTCTCCCAAGCATTTAGTACAGTGCTCTGCACACACTAAGTGCTCAATAAGTATGATTTTTTTCCTTCCCATATGTCTGGAGAGAAATACAAAGAACTTTAGCAAAGGTTCAGAGGAGGAAAAAATCAAACCCGAAGGAAGGCCACAGGGATTGTAATGTAGAGGGGAAGTCTGAGGGTGGATGGAAGCTAGGACAGATAGGACACTTTGGCTCTAAGCTGCCACATGAGAAATTTTATAATAAGGGCACTTATTAAGCGCTTACTATGTGCAAAGCACTGTTCTAAGCGCTGGGGCGGTTACAAGGTAATCAGGTTGTCCCACGGGGGGCTCACAGTCTTAATCCTTATTTTACAGGTGAGGTAACTGAGGCACAGAGAAGTTAAGTGACTTGCCCAAAGTCACACAGCTGACAATTGGTGGAACTGGGATTTGAACCCATGACCTCTGACCCCAAAGCCCGTGCTCTTTCCACTGAGCCACACTGCTTCTCCTAATTTTAGGTTACAAATAAAGAGGAACTCCTTGACAGTGCAGGTTATTAACAATTAAAGGAGGAGTGGTGTGGTGTGTGTGTGTGTGTGTGTAAGTAATAGTCTCTTTTGGAGGTCTTTTAAGATAAATTAGATTCTTATCTTGTTGGGTTGGTTTAGGTGCAAAACTGTGTTAAGGCAAAGGGGTTGACCAGAAGACCTATTTGAGCATCTTTGGGTTCTAAAAATCTGTGAAAATAGCTTACTTTACATGCAACAGCTCAACATCTTTTCTAAATAGTGGGAGATAGATTTTTTCTTTCCTCACTTGGATTTTTTTTATATAGAGAAATTGAAACAAAAAGAGCTCTTATAAGTGTCAGCTGCTCAGTGATCGTTGCTAGAAGCGGGACCAGGAAAGACAAGTTTGTTTCTTTGTCTTTTAAACAGGCCTATGTACCTACTCAGGGTTCCTAAGAGAAACTTTCAGGCCTGGTAAGAAATTTGATTCAGGCTCTTTCCCTCTCTCCTTGCTTCCCCTCCTCGCTTCCCCTCCTCAAATCCCTTATGGGTGTACATGCTGAACAGAGTCTTTTCCTCCCTTCTCCTGCATGTGTTCCCTAGATGCTATTTAATATTATTACTATAATAATAAAAATTTTTAGATGTAAATGCTTTATGTCAAGCACTGTATTGGTTCTAAGCACTGGGGTAGAGACAAGATAATCTGGTTGGACACAGCCCTCATCCCACTGAGGAGGAAGAACAGGTATCGAATCCGTATTTTAGAGGTGAGGAAATGGAGGCCTAGAGAAGTTGAACGAATTGCTCAAGGTAACAAACATACAAGTGTCAGAGTCAGGATTAGAACTCAGATCTTCTGATTCCCAGACCCGTGGTCTTTCCACTTGGCTACGCTACATGTTTACATACTGTTGTCCAGTACGATCAGTTCTCCCATACCGTGTATTTTCAAGACTGTGAGCCCGTTGTTGGGTAGGGACCGTCTCTATATGTTGCCGACTTGTACTTCCCAAGCGCTTAGTACAGTGCTTTGCACACAGTAAGTGCTCAATAAATATGATTGAATGAATGAATGAATTTCAGTAGCACCATTTGAGGGCTATTGCAGTAGCCTCATCCCCTCGTCCGTCTCTCCATCCCCCCATCTTACCTCCTTCCCTTCCCCACAGCACCTGTATATATGTTTGTACATATTTATTACTCTATTTATTTTACTTGTACATATCTATTCTATTTATTTTATTTTGTTAGTATGTTTGGTTTTGTTCTCCATCTCCCCCTTTTAGATTGTGAGCCCACTGTTGGGTAGGGACTGTCTCTATATGTTGCCAACTTGTACTTCCCAAGCGCTTAGTACAGTGCTGTGCACACAGTAAGTGCTCAATAAATATGATTGATTGATTGATTGATTAGGGAATGTTCTTCTGATGGTGCACATCTGTCCAGATATAATGTGATGCTGGCTCAGCGGAAAGAGCACGGGCTTTGGAGTCAGAGGTCATGGGTTCAAATCCCGTCTCCACAAATTGTCAGCTGTGTGACTTTGGGCATGTCACTTAACTTCTCTGTGCCTCAGCTAAAATGGGGATTAAAACTGTGAGCCCCCCATGGGACAACCTGATCACCTTGTAACCTCTTCAGTGCTTAGAAAAGTGCTTTGCACATAGTAAGCGCTTAATAAATGCCATCATTATTATAGTGTGAGACCTACAGTGAGTGTTATCTGTAGGAACATAACTTCTGTGCTGTAGAAGAACTGACTCCGCACTCAGAATTCAGGGAATACCAGGCTGGAACCTGGGCTTTGGTTTTAATTAAGCCTTAGTAATTTGTTTCAACTGCAGATGCTTGTCACTAGCTCTCCTATCTTTGCTTTGGCTTATGCTCCTGATATATCTAAGGGGAGATTGCTCTTTTCTTTTATCAGTTCTTTGAAAGAGGGTATATGTGAGCCTGAGGTATGAGAAAATCACAGGTAGTAATTGGAATGAAAATACACTCATAGGTATTTCAGGAAGGCATACTTGTTTAAAATTTATCTTACTCTCTTTCTGGTGCCTAGTGGTGAGGTTGGATGCCTGGGATTCCGTGGCAGGCCAGGAGTGCCAAAGTCATCCATGCCAGAGAGGTGGAAAAGTGAATTTTTTGTGCTTCTCAGATAAAGGTTCTAAAATGACAGAGGTAAATAATTTAGAGGACCCCATAAGCTGACTTGAACACACTTAAACAATCATTGCATTGACCTTGCAGATAAAACAAAAAAGCTTTTCACTCCCTTACCATTTCTCTGTGCAGTTAACAGGCAATAATTATAAAATTAACAGGGCACCCAGGTGTGGTGGGGATTGCCCATATAAATTTGAAGGTGGTAATCAATCCATGGTATTTACAGAGCACTTACTGTACAAAGCCCTTGGGAAAGTACAGTACAATAGAATTGGTAAGCATAATCTCAGCCCATAAAGATTTTATAATCTAGAGAGGGAGAATGCACAATAAAATATAATAATGATGGCATCTGCTAAGCGCTTACTATGTGCAAGGCACTGTTTTAAGTGCTGGGGAGGATACAAGGTGATCAGTTGTCCCATGTGGGGCTCACAGTCTTAAACCCCACTTTACAGATGAGGTAACTGAGGAACAGAAAAGTTGTGACTTGCCCAAAGTCACACAGCTGACAATCGGTGGAGCCAGGATTAGAACCCATGACCTCTGACTCCCAAGCCCGTGCTCTTTCCACTTAACCATACTGCTTCCCCATAAAATAAATCATAATATAAAATAAAAACTGTAAAATAAATTACAGTTAGGGGAAATGGCAGAGTTTAAGGGTTTGTACATAGGTGCTGTGGAGCTGGGGGTAGGTTGAAGAACAAGTACAGATCAAATGCAAAGATGACAGAGGAGAGGACAGGAAGGGGAAATGAGGGCTTAGTCTGGGAAAGCCTTTTGGAGCATAAGTGACTAAGGGGGTTTTGACTGTGAGGAGATTGGACTTTTAGATATAAAAGGGAAGAAATTTCCAGAATGGGGACAAGGAGTCGGTGGCAGGATAGACACAATCCAGGTACTGAAGGTATGTTGGAATTGGAAGAGTGAAGTGTGCAGACTGGGTCATAGTAGGAAATTAGCGAGGTAAGATGGGCGTGAGATGATTGTAAGGCATTTCTGTTGGATGTGGAGGTGGATGGGCAACTATAGGAGGTTTTAGAGAAGTGAGGAGATATTGACTGAGTGTTTTTTTCAGAAAAACAATTCAGGTAGAGTGATGTATGATCAGGAGAGGGGAGGGACTGGAGGCAGGGAGGTCATCAAGGAGGCTTATGGAGTAGTCATGGTGGGATATAAGTGCTTGGATCAGCATGGAAACAGTTTGGATGGAGAGGAAAAGATGGATTATAAAGATGTTGCAAACGAAGAACCAACAGGATTTGATGACAGATGGAACATATGAGTTGAATGAGAGAGATGAGTCGAAGATAACACCAAGGTTACGGGCTTGTGAGATGGAGGATAGTGGATGGGAAAGCCAGGGCGAGGATAGGGTTTGGGTGGTCCAATAAATGTGATTGAATGAATGAATGAGTTCTGTGTGAGTGTTGGCTGGTTTAAAACAAATGGAAGAAAACGCCTTTTCGCCTACTCAGAGGTAAACATGGAATTATCAGAGAGAGTTATGCAGATCGGAAATGGCAGTAGGTTCAAGAAGTGTTCAAATAAATTTGTGGAAGAAAAGTAAGGGATGTTAGAATATCTACAGCCATGAAGAGGGACATATGGATGGCTGGTTACATTCATATTGCTTCTCCAAGAATCATTCAATCTATGGTATTTATTGAGCACTTACTATCAGCAGAGCACCGTGCTAAGTGCTTGAGAAAGCACAATAATATTTCAGCATCATTGACAGAGACGGTGGATTGGAGTACTGGTGTGACCTAGTATGACATTGTGTAAGTTCTGTATTACTGACTCCGTTGAATGAGCAAGTGGAATCTCAAGGCTGAAGGACAATTACCAGCCTCAACAACTTTGCTAGCAAAACTAGTGAAGGGGATAAAATAACCCACCTTCCTAATTTACCTTGTGTGATGGTGATGAAAGCTAATTACCCATCACTGTCAGATGTCCCTCATTTTCAGCTGTACACATCTAGAGCAAAGACAGTAGTGGCAGAATAATGAAAAATTCACTGGTGCAGAAACAGTTAATCATTTTGCATCATGCAACAAATACAGCTTTGGTTTCCTATTTTATTCCTTACAAACTATTCTGGAAGTAGTGGAATGAAAGGGGAAGCTGCATGATCAATTAGAATGTGCAATTAGTTACATCTTTAAAATGGGTTTAGTAACAGTTACTGGGCTCACCTGAGGGTTCTGAAGCTTAATTAAGTCAAGGACTTTGGGACAGTTGATTGAAAGGTGCTATAAGCTGTGCAAAGGAGCACTGGCATTACATATTACTGAATCAGGGCTGCAACAGCCCAGCAGAATTTTCTCCAGGAATAATAATAAAATCCTAATAATAAGGAATGTTACAGAATATTTAGGTAGCAGGAGGGGACAAAATGCATTTTGATAAATGTGGACACTGAAGAAAGGAAGATTTACTCTATATTTATTTATTTTACTTGTACATATTTATTCTATTTTATTCTGTTTTGTTTTGTTCTCTGTCTCCTCCTTCTAGACTGTGAGCCCACTGTTGGGTAGGGACCGTCTCTATATGTTGCCAACTTGTACTTCCCAAGCGCTTAGTACAGTGCTTTGCACACAGTAAGCGCTCAATAAATACAATTGAATGAATGAATGAATTTAGAAATGTTTAGGGATTCCCCTTTGTACTTAGATGCACTTATTAAAGTCTGCTTAGGACAGATGCTATGGCATTGCCAAGTATTTTTAACTTCTTTTTCTTAATCTTTTTGAGTGGTATCAGATGGAGGCTGCAGACCATTAATCATTCCCAATATCTTGCCCTTCTGGGGCAGTTTTCTTTTGCAGACTTCCCTTTTAGTGCTGTGACACTTAAACGGAACCATTCAGTTTCTTAGATTTTGCAATTAAACTCCTGCCTCTTGGCATGTTTGGTGCCTGAGAGGGCCCCTGGAGCCTTCTGAGAGCAGTCAGCAGTGCCAACAGCCTCTGAAATCCAAGCCAAAGTGGCAGCAGGAGTGCAGTCCATTAAAGCAGCTCTCTTCCTCCAGCCTATAATGAGAATATGTTAACCGCAATCTCTTTGCATCTGGAATGCACTGATACACTGGTGTCAGGTAGAAGAAAATCAGACACCAAGACTTTCGATTGTCTCCTGTAAAGGGCAGCAGTTATTTCCTCACACTTGTCCAACTGGAGCTGGGCTTTTCCTCTGCCTGAAAGGCTCCCAAGTTGTAAGGTGCAGTATCTCTTTAAGGCCCTTATGTTAGTATTAAGTCCATGGAACAGCATCTCATTGAAGTTGTATTTATTAAACAGTGCTCTCCTGGCCTGAATTTTTAAGACAGGTACTTGTGGATTCATTCACTATCAGGAATAGTTTAGGGGCAGGGAAAATTTGTCTCAGATTGCATTGCGGTCTATATTATCTAGCTGGCTAAACCAACCTCAGAGGTGAAATGCGTTTTTGAGTTATGTCTTTGGCTACAGACTTGAGTGACAAAATGAAAGGAGCTCTTTCAAAATGGAGTCCTTAGTATTAATGGCAGTGGAGTTACTATATATGGGATGGAAATAACTGTAGGTGTAACTTTCGATGTAAATTCACATATAGGCTGGTACAGATATAATCATCATAACTGTTTTGATCACGACTGCTTGGAGGGTGGAGCTTTGCTATCTCTGAAGGCTCCTCCCAGGCAAAGTTTTGTTGTTATCAGTGTGAATAATTTGGGAAGGCAACGGTTGGCCACAGAACTCCATGAATATTGGCAGAGCTCAATCGTAGAAATGTTTGGGCTCATTTTGGAGTCAGGTTCAAATGAAGGAAGTGTAGGAAACCAATGGCCCTCCCCTTCCCAAGGTCCACTGGAGGATCAAGAAACTTACTCAGAAGCAAAGCAGAGTTTTTAAATTCAGAAGATCTCTTTTAGTGTGCAGAGCACTGTACTGAACACTTGGGACAGTACAATACATCAGTCGTTTCCTGACCACAATAAGCTTACTGTCTAGAAGGAATACATTTTCATCTCCCCATCTGGAAATTGAATCCTAGTCTCCGGTGTGACAGAAGGGGATATTCACCACTATATTAATGAGGAGGACTATTTAATCCCCATTTTACAGATGATGTGCAGAAGTTAAGGGATTTGCCCAAGGTTACACAGCAGCAAGCGCCAGAGCCCAGGTTCTTTGGGTCCCAAAGCCATGCCTTTTTCACTAAGCCACAATTTTCTTTAGGACATAAGGGTCATGCAGTATATTGTTGCTTGACCAGAAGCAACATGGTGTCTAGTGTTTTCCCAACAACACTGTAAATGAGAACTGGACCATGATGCTGTGGAAAAGAAGATAGTGTCAGCAATAGGACTGAAATATACCTGAACCACACTCTCCTCTGTCCTGGCATTTCTAGAGGGAAACTTAGGTCCTTTTGGAATCTGGGTGAACTATTTGGTGCCAATAGCCAATGCTTCGTTCTTTCATTCATTCAATCATATTTATTGAGCACTTACTGTGTGCAGAGCACTGTATTAAGTGCTTGGAAAGTACAATTCAACAGCATATAGAGACAGTCCCTACCCAACAATGGGCTCACAGTGTAGAAGCAGTGTGCTAGGGAAAACTGTCTTTGCTCCAAGAATTTCATGGGGCAAATCTGACTTCATTTTGCTTGTCTGGCCATTCGGTATTTCCTTCAGCAAGCCTGCTCTGACTAGTCCCTCATCTCCCTATCCTATTTTTCTTCCCTTCTGCATCAGTTATGTACTTGAGTCCTTAGCCATTAAGCATGTAGGTACTCAGCCTCCCTCATCCCGGAATTTATGTACACATTTCCTTATGCTTGGTTCATTCATTCAATCATTTATTGAGCACCTACTGTGTGCAGAGCACTGCACACACTTAGTAAGTGCTTGGGAAGTACAAGTTGGCAACATATAGAGACAGTCCCTACCCAACAATGGGCTCACAGTCTAGAAGGGGGAGACAGACAACAAAACATGTAGACAGGTGTCAAAATCGTCAGAACAAATAGAATTATAGCTATATGCACATCATTAACAACATAAATAGAAAAGTAAATATGTACAAGTAAAATAGAGTAATAAATCTGTACAAATATATACAAGTGCTGTGGGGAGGGGAAGGATGGAGAGGAGAGGAAAAAGGGGGCTCAGTCTGGGAAGGCCTCCTGGAGGAGGTGAGCTCTCAGTAGGGTTTTGAGGGGAGGAAGAGAGCTAGTTTGGCAGGTGTGTGGAGGGAGGGCACTCCAGGCCAGGGGAAGGATGTGGGCCGTGGGCTGATGGCGGGACAGGCGAGAACGAGGCATAGTGAGGAGGTTAGCAGCAGAGGGTGTGGGTTGGGCTGTAGAAGGAGAGAAGGGAGGTGAGGGAGGTGGTTGGCACCCCTACCTGTAATTTATCACCCACACTTGATTGCAAGCCCCTTGAGGGCAGAGATCGGGACTCTTTATGCACTTGGGCTCTATACCCAGTAAGTCTTTTACAAATACCTTTGATTACTACACATGCCAAGAGTCTGTGAGCATGGTTCTACTTCTCCTGTCTAGGCTTCTGGTGGGGCACGTGTTAGTCACAAGGGCTGCCCTAACCACACTAGGGTAATATGTAGTATCTCCTCCTCTCCCTCCAGCTTTTGTACATGCCCATTATCCACAAGGCACCTGGACAGGTGCTGATGGTCATCATGGGCAGGTAAGTTTTTCCCAAATATCTGCACTACTAAATCATTACTACTGGGGGGTTACATCTAAATAAAAATAATAATAGTGATGATATTTAAGCGCTTACAATGGGTCAGGAACTGTACTAAGCACTGGGGTGGATACAAGCAAATAGAGTAGGAGGCAGGCCCTGAATGGGGCTCACAGTCTCAATCCCCATTTTACAGATGAGGCAACTGAAGCATAGAGAAGTAAAGTGACTCTGCCAAGGTCGCACAGCAGACAAGTGGCGGAGCCGAGATTAGAGCCCATGACCTTCTACATGACCTTCACCTCCTCCAGGAGGCCTTCCCAGACTGAGCCCCTTCCTTCCTCTCCCCCTCGTCCCCCTCTCCATCCCCCCATCTTACCTCCTTCCCTTCCCCACAGCACCTGTATATATGTTTGTACATATTTATTACTCTATTTATTTATTTTACTTGTACATATCTATTCTATTTATTTTATTTTGTTAGTATGTTTGGTTTTTTTTTTTTTTTCTCTGTCTCCCCCTTTTAGACTGTGAGCCCAATGTTGGGTAGGGACTGTCTCTATATGTTGCCAATTTGTACTTCCCAAGCGCTTAGTACAGTGCTCTGCACATAGTAAGTGCTCAATAAATATGATTGATTGATTGACCTTCTGACTCCCAGGCCTGTGCTCTATTCACTAGCATACAATCTTTTTTCCGATGCTCTCAAAGTGGCCTTCCCAACACTCACTCACAGCATCCCTGTGATAGGGCAGGCAAACCTATCATTTGACACACATAAAGTCAAAGACCTGTTTATAGCATCGTCAGAACCCACTTCAGAACATCTAGTGAGAAGTGCTGACTCTGTAGCATACAAATTTGTCTTAACTTGCAGCAAAGTGTTCCAGCAGGTTTTATACGTGACTGTCCTTCATTTTTATTTGAAAAAGTAAATTGTGATTTAAATATGTTTTTCCCCCCACATAGAACCAGAATAAATTACTTAGAGTTGACAAGTGGTTTTTATAGTAGGTGTAGTTTATAATCCAAGGCTTTTAGAAGGCATTACTCAAACATGGCACTTTCTTTATACCACTAAAATCTAAATAACTGCTAACACATGTTTATTTATTGTGGCCAAAAATATCTGTCGGCCAAATAATGTTCATCTGGGTTTCATTTCTGAGTACAAT